>NW_007247188.1:67438-87948 GCF_000164805.1 Carlito syrichta | reverse complement strand
GTAGCGCGTGCCTGTAGTTCCAGCTACTCGGAAGGCTGAGGCAGAAGGATCGTCGGAGCCCAGCAGGTCGAGGCTGCGGAGACAAGGAGCGTGCCACTGCACTCCAGTCTGGGCAACAGAGTGAGACTCCAACTCAAAAAACAAACAAATAAATAAAAATAAATAAAAATATAAAAATTTCAAAACTATAGAAAAGTAAACAGAATAGTAAAATGAACATCTATATTTTTTCATCAAGATTTGCTATTTCTTAACATTTGGCCATATTTGCTGCTCTCTCTCTCTCTCTCTCTCTCTCAGTCTCTTCCTCCCTTCCTCCCTTCCTTCCTCCCTCCTTTTTTCCCTCTTTCCCTCCCTCGATCTGTCCCTCCTTTATTCTCTTTTCTGCTCTGCATAATTTTTGCTGTACCACTTGAAAGTATATTTTATGTATTATGACACATCACTGCTAAATAAAACACTATGCATCTTCTAAGAATAAAGATATTCTCCTATATAATCATGATATTTTAGCAAGTAAGAAAATTAATATTAATTTAATGATACTACTTTATACATAGTCCACATTCAAATTTCATCAATTGCTTCCCAAATGTATGGTTTTTTCCAATTTGTGATCTGATCATACTTTATTCATTGAATTTGTTTATTGCTGATCTTCAGTCTGTTTTAAGTTAGGTGTTTCCTCTGCCTTATTTGTTTTTTTCAAATCATTGACTAAAAAAAAGTCTTGGCTAGTTATCTTGCAGAATGTTCCACATTCCAAGACTTGTCTAATCCTTTCCCCTCCTGATTAGACTGAGATTAAAAATGTTTTTGGCAAACATACTATTTGTGTGTCTATATAGTGTATATATAGCACACGCAGATATACATACATGTGTGTATATGTGTGTGTGTGTGTGTGTGTGTGTGTGTGTGTGTGTGTGTGAGATGCCATATATATATGGCATCTAATCAGGGGGTACATAGTGTCAGGTTGTCCTACTATCGGTGATGTTAAGTTTGATTCCTTAGTTAAGGCAGTAACCAACACATCTCCCCTTTGCAGAGATATATTTTTACCCTGAAATTAGTAGGTAATTTGTGGGGTGATACTTTGAGAACTTATACTCCCTCAAACAATGTCGCTCAATGTTTTTGATATCCATTAATGTTGTTCATTGATGGCATCCATTGTGTTGGCAGCTACCAAATGCTAATTTTCTAATTCTATCATTCCTTCTTCATTATTAGCTGTGTTTTTCTGGAAAGAGGACGTTCCCCTATTCTCCTTTCTCTCAATTTTGAATTTCAATGTGGAAAATAAATTTGTTTTTATTCTTATTATTACAGTACATTAACATCATTACTATTCTTATAACATCTCTTCAGTTTGCGCAGTAAGATCCCTTTCAAGTGAGCAGTGTCCTTTTGATATGACCTCTTCATTCTTTGAGTAATCCTTGCTTTCCAACAATTCAAGATGCTTCAGATTCATTTCAGACTTTTTTTTGTCCCCTGGATCAGGTCTTTCTCTGCGGAACTCTGGTACCTTTTGGTATGAGATATTATTTAGAAACCAAGAGCTTGGTAATATATGTGCTCATTGCTACTAGGTTTCTATGTTTCTGGACTCTTTGAGTAAACTTGTATTCATGAGTTTACTCTAATATATGTACTTCCAATTAACATTCAATGGCTGGCTGGGCTTGTGGCTCAGCCTGTAATCCCAGCACTTTGGGAGGCTGAGGTGCGAGGATTGCCTGAGCTCGCAGGTTTGAGACCAGCCCAGGCAACTTGGCGAGACCTCATCTCTACAAGAAATAAAAAAAATTAGCCAGGTACAGTAGTGTGTGCCTATAGTTCTGCCAACTTGGAAGACTGCGGTGGAAGGATTACTGGAGCCCAGCAGGTTGACGCTGGGGTGGCCGTGAGCATGCCACTGCACTCCAGCTTGGGCAACAGAGTGAGACTCCAACTCAAAAAAAATTAAAAATAAAATAAAATAAAATTCAATGATTTAGAGTTCTTTTGTACAATCATTAAGGAAAAGAGTGCTGGGTACGGTGGCTCATGCCTACAATCCCAGCACTTTGGGAGGCGGAGGCGAGAGGATTGACTGAGCCCAGGGATTTGAGGCCAGCCTGGAAGACTATACTTTCAAGGATCATTTCTATAGTTTGTTACCAGCCTGGGCAACATGATGAGACTTCATCACTACATTAAATTAAAAAAAAATTGGCTGAGTGTGGTGGTATGTACCTGTGGTTCCAGTTACTTCAAAGGCTGAGGCAGAAGGATTGCCTGAGCCCAGCAGGTGGAGGCTGCAGTGGCCATGAGCGTGCCACTGCACTCCAGCCTGGGTAACAGTGAAAGTCCAACTCGAAAAAACAAAAGAAAGGAAAAGAGTGTGGAGATTCCTCAAAACGTTAAAAATAGAACTACCGTATGACTTAGCAGTCCATCTGCTGGATATATACCCAAAGGAAATAAAATCATCTCCTCACAGAGATATCTGCATGCCCATTTCCATTGCAACATTATTCACAGCAGTCATATAGAAACAACCTAAGAATCCACTGATGAATTAATAAAGAAAATCTTTAATCTTCAGTGTTCTGCAATTTTTCTATGATGTATGTCCCTGTTTATTTATTTGTCTTTATTCTATATGAGATTTGTTTGGTTTTTGAATTTGTGATTTGGTATTATTAAAAATTCTAATTAATTATCTCTTCAAATATTGCTTTTACTCCTCTTTTATCCCTTTGGGACTCCAATTATACCTATATATATCCTTTTACTCTATTTTCTGTTTCTAAATTCTTTTCATTCTTTCCACTCCTCTCTCACTTTCTTACATTCTGCCTGTTTTCCAGTCTATTATACTTTTTTGTCTATGTCTCATATGTGTTTAAAACTACTCAGAGTTTTAAACTTTTATTTGCTACATTTTTACATTGTGAAAGTTCTATTTGCTCTTTACTCAAATATGCTTGCTAATTCCTTATGATTTGTATTCCCTCTGCTTATTTTCAGTCTTGTATTTTATTTATTTATTTATTTTTTATTTGAAGTCTCACTCTGTCACCCAGGCTGGAGTAGAGTGGCATACTTATGACTACCCCAGCATCAATCTACTGGGCTCTAGCAATTCTTCTGCCTCAGCCTTCCATGTAGCTGGAACTACAGGCGTGCACTACCACACCCAGCTAATTTTTTCTTTATTGTAGAGACAAGGCCTTGCCAAGTTGCCTGGGCTGGTCTCAAACCCACGGGCTCAGGCAATCTACTCGCCTTGGCCTCCCAAAGTGCTGGTATTATAGGCTGAGCCACCAAGCTCGGCCCTTTTATTTCTTTAAATATAGTAACTATCATCTATATTATGTGTTTGACAATTTCATCATCTGAAGTCATTGCCTATATATTTCAGCTGTTTTTATTTCTGCTGCAGATAAACTCAAGAACAGTAAGTTTTTTTTATACAATCAGTTTTTTTCTTTTGAGGTCCCTAGTGTGGAAGCTATATCTAGTTCTAGTACCTAGAAGTTATGTTGCATTCTAGTTTCTTGTTACATTGATTTTTACTTTTTTATGGTACATTGCTTGCTTTCCTTGGAATTCTATATTTAGAAATTACTTGAAGCCTGGAAAGAACAAAGGTGGGTTATTCTAGAGATAATTTGTATCTACTTTTCCCTGCTCCAGGGCCAGTTTGAGATCAATATCAAGTTATTTTTGTGTTTTCAACTATTCCAGCTACAAAAGTACATGAGGGATAGAAGTGGTTCCAAATTCCTTATGGTGATTCCTACAGCTCACCATTCTGCCCTTACAGTTAGATTCAAGATCAGTAAGTTTTTCATACAATCAGTTTTGTTTTTGTTTTGTAGTTTCTGGGGTGGAAGTTACAGCTACTTTATTTAACACTGAGGTATATCCCTTTCAGGGTCTCTTCTTTGATGAAGGGGAATCTCCCACTAGACTTCTCACATTAGCTGATTCTCAGTCTTTTACCCTTGTCTTTGTGCTCAGTGAGAATATAAAAGCTGAAGCTCAAAACCAATCCTAGAGACATATGGATGAGAACCAGCTACTGGGCCAGGCTTGGTGGCTCAGCCTGTAATCCCAGTACTTTGGGAGACCGAGGCAAGCGGATTGCCTGAGTCCTCAGATTCAAGACCAACCCGGGCAAATTGTCCAAACCTCGTCTCTACAATAAATCAAAGATTGACCGGGCATGGTAGTGCGCACCTGTGGTTCTGGTTACTTGGAAGACTGAGGTGGGGGGATCACCGGAGTCCAGCAGGTCGACGCTGGGATGGCCATGAGCGAACCACTGCACTCTATCCTGGATGACAGAGTGAGACGCCAACACACAAAAAAAAAACAACAACAACAACAAAAAAAAACCCCAACTACTGAAACATGCAGTAACATAGATGAACCTCAAAGCATTGTGCTAAATAAAAAATGCTAGATGTAAAAGGATACCTTCTGTGTTATTCCATTTACACAGGGATAGAAAGATCAGTGGGCAGCAGGAGCTGTGGGTGGGGTGAGAGATTAAATACAAAGAAACGTGAAGGAACTTTTTGGGATAATGGGAACATTCTATATCTTCATTGCGGTCGTAAATGACGATGTATGCTTGTCAAAATTCATCATACTATACACCTTGAAAGAATGAGTTATAGTGTATGGAAAGTTCTATTTGAATAAACCCGAATGTAAATCAAACAAATTAAATACGCACACATACATGTGCACACATCTGAAATTCAAATGTATCCAGTCCTATAAATATCCCATCTGATTTCAGTGGTCTGATTATCTGACTTCCCAGAAAGCAAAGATTTTTGTATTTATTCACTGCTGTATGCCCAAACCTAGAACAATCCTAAAATATGTAGATGCTCTATAAATATTTGCTTTTTGACTAAACAAATGGATTTCTAAGCAGTGGCCTTCAAACTTTTAAGAGTCAAAAGCACTTGATGAAGGACAAAATGATAATGAGGAAAAACTGATGAGAGTCTAATTTCCAAGACAATTTTTTTTTCTGGTTTGAGGCATAATATTAGACATTCCACTTTTCCGGGCCTCTTTACGTGTAAAATGAAAGCATATTGGGTATCTCTTCAGTTACTCACAGAAAAAATATTATAATTTAACTTTCTTTTTTTTTTAACTTTTTAAAACTTGCTTCGGCCTCCCAAAGCGCGGGATTACAGGCTGAGCCACCGAGCCCGGCCAATTTAACTTTCCATGTACCATCTTATCACCTGTTTTCACTTGCCTCTTCCACATCCAGATTTCCGGGAATAATAAGAGAATGAATCATCGTTAGATGCCATCTTGAGTTTATTCAACTTTAGAAAAAAATTGTATTTCTTTCAGTGTCATACTCAGAAACTTACAGTGCATACCTATCGAACATTAACACATATTTTACAGGGATAAAAACAATGAAACATGTTTTATAATTAAAGACATATATTAAACATATTAGGCTGATTACGGGCGACAGAGTGAGACTCCAACTCAAAAAAAAAAAAAAAAAATTTGTACAGGGGTTCTCCAGAGCCTCACGAGAATGGATTAATGGACAATTGGGGTTGTTAGGCAATCTTGGAAGAGCTAGAGAATAATATTTTTTAAATGTTTTGCCGAATCCTAGCCACTAGACCACCAGGTAGCCTAAATGTTTCTAAAATTATCTGAAAAGAACTTCAAGAATATTAATAAAATTGATTTCACTATATGGTAATGCTATGGTAATGTTTATCCACATTAGCTAATACTTATTAACTAATGAATATTGATTACCCCATAAAAGTAAATATCCTTAAAAATTAAAAACTAACATTTGACAATGAGTAATCAATTTTTTTTTTTTTGAGTTGGAGTCTCACTCTGTCGCCCAGACTAGAGTGCAGTGGCCGCTCTCGGCCACCGCAGCCTCCACCTGCTGGGCTCCGGCGATCCTTCTGCCTCAGCCTTCCAAGTAGCTGGAACTACAGGTGCGGCTACCACGCCCAGCTCATTTAATTTATTGTAGAGATGAGGTCTCACCAAGTTGCCCGGGTGGGTCTCGAACCCGTGGGCTCAGGCAATCCACTCATCTCAGCCTCCCAAGGTGTGGGATTGCAGGCTGAGCCACTGAGACCGGTTAGTAATCAATTTTTAAGGTGGTTTGAATGTCACTAAGAAATATTAAGGCAGGTACCCTAAAGGCAAGAAAAATAACAATAAAGGCTATTCCTCTTTCCACAGTGTTCTTCAAATGTATTGTCCTTTCATTGCTTCCAAACCTTTGCACCCACTCTCCTTATTATTAGGTCACTATCTTCCTTCCTCTTTGCCTAGATAATTCTTCATCTTTCAGAGCCCAGCCTTTCTTAGCTTTCCATTTCCCACCTGCAGTTTTGATTTTTTCTATTAGCCTATATGCTTCTTATGGTGGCCTATAACATGTTTGTTGTAGAAGTGAAGTCTCTTAATGGAACATTTCTGTGGAAACAAGCTGGCACAGGTTATTTAGTAATAACCATCAAAAATTCCTTTATTGGGCCCACAGGAATGACATAAACCTTATAGACTGAACAGTTTGCAAGATAAGGAGGCCTAGTAATTACATGGCAATTATTGGAAACAGCTTAATCATAGCATAAACACAAATAATACAAATAACTAGTTTGCAAACATCAATGTGTCACATTAAATCCTTAGAAAATGCTTTGAAAGTCACTGCTTAAAATAAAATAGGAAGGTCAACAAAGTGTTCTCTAAAAGGACATTTATTTTTTTATTTTGAGGCCTGGATGAGGTGACTATAATACCTCAGGTAAAGGGAAGAATTTAAAATTATTATTTCCATTATTGCAAATCATACAACTAAATGGTATTCTCAGAACTGTGAAGAAATTGTGACTCAATATTCCCTTTAGGCAGCCATCATTACAGTAAGACTATATAGTTTGATCTACTAATATCAATAAATCGTGAATTTAGAAGCCAATGAATTTACTATATGTATATAAGCCATCAATTTTAGTAATTCATATAATCACTACTTCAAGTAGCATTATTTAATAGGAATTCAAGCTGTATCATATTTTCATAATGAACTGTCATATTAGATCAGGTTTTAATTTTACCACTTCATTGAATCTACTCTGCCAAAGTCACAAGAGACCTCCATCTTTCTATCTCATCTCATTTTAATGAACTCTCAGCAGTATCTCCTTTCTCCTTAAAATAGTTTCTCCACATGGTTTTCAGGGCACAATCTTGCCTGGATTTTCTCCTACCACAATGTCTACTCCCTTCTTTAGTCTTTTTTGCTGGCTTCTCCCCATTGTCTAGGCCTCTAAAGGTTGAAGTGCACTAGGATTGCCCATCTTCTCCATCTACCCAAATTCTCTAGGCCATCTCATTTCATTGATTTAACTATAGTTTTCCTAATCCTTACTCTAAAATTCATATTTCCTGGTGTGATATCTCCTCTAAGTCCACAGACTCAAATATTCAGTTGCTCACTCGACATAACTTAGATGCTTAGTAAGCATTTAGAATTTAGCATGTACAAAATAAAATTCTTGATTTTCCCAACCCCAAACTAACCTCAACTTTCCCCATGTCAGTAAATGGCACTACTAATCATTAAGATATTCAAAACAAACCAAGGATATTTTTTCTTTCTTTTGTTATTTAACATCCATTAATCCATCATCAAATCACATCAATTTTTTTATTTAAAATATGTCCCAAGCCTAATCAATTTTTATCCACATCAGCACTACCATCCTAGTTCAAACTACCATTATCTTTTACTCATATTACTTCCATGACCTTCTAACTGGTTTTCCCTCTTCAACCCATACAACAGCCAGACTTATGCTCTTATAGTAGAAGTCAAGTCTCCCTTTTTGGTTATTCATTATTCCCTTTCTCCTGTATAACACTTGTCATTGTCTCATATAATACTATCTATCTATTTGTAGTCTTCCTAAAGGTAGGGACTTTGTATTATTTTTTATTTATTTATTTTTTTAATTAGTGGTCCAAATGAGGTTCATACCTAACAATTGGTTTTTTTAAA
Source organism: Carlito syrichta (assembly GCF_000164805.1). NCBI lineage: Eukaryota > Metazoa > Chordata > Mammalia > Primates > Tarsiidae > Carlito > Carlito syrichta. The sequence goes on along the minus strand of NW_007247188.1, from coordinate 79,862 downwards.
TTGTTATCATGGTTATATAACTTGCCATTTATTTATTTTATTTTTTATTTTTTTATTAATCAATATTTTTTATTATGGTTTTGTGGGATACAGTTAAGGGTTAGGTGTACAATTACGTTTCATTCAGGCACCCTGTTGATAAGAGGTGTTTTCCCATCCCCAGACAGATATTTGCTACTGTTAATCCCATCCCCCTCCCCCCCATGGGACTTTGTATTATTTATGCTATGTACCCAGAGCCTACAAGAGTGATCGACACTTCATAGATGCTTAATAAATATCTTCAGAATAAAAATGTGAATAAATTACTAAGTATTAAAAATCTCTGGTGTCTGGTATTACAACCTAGTAAAACAGAGATCAGCAATAATATCTGATGACATCTATCTTTGTAGCTGTAGGATCATACATAGTACCCCATGCACCATATTTTTTCTCATGTGATTGTAACAAAAATTTTGAATTATTCATTCTAGACTATTTTTTCTTCAGCTGTACGAATCCTGTGATGTTTTATTTTCTATGAGGCGGCAAATTATAAGCTATCCTTTTAAATCCAGGAAAAAAGATAAAGACATTTTATATGTGACATATATGGACCTATCTGTAGGCGTTTTTTTTTTTTTTTAAACAATGAGTTAGTATGATAGAGAATTTGAAAGAAAGTTATGTTATTATTCCTCCAGAAATTCCCTACTGCCAACACACAATATATATTTTATGTGAGTGGGAAAGATAAAAGTCAAGCAAAATTATTAAGTATCAAAACATAAGCTAAGCTTATAATAACTTATTTATTCTTTCCACAAATACATATTGAACTCTAATAGTGTGTGCTAAGCACTGGGAAAATAGAAGAGAATTACATAACTAGGATCTGTGCTCTCATTAGAATTTATATTGAAGTGGAGCAGTTAGATAATGAACAAGTTAAAAATATATAAAACGACCTGGCCTGGTGGCTCAAACCTGTAATCCCAGCACTTTGGGAGGCAAAGGCAAGAGGATTGTCTAAACTCATGAGTTTGAGACCAGCCTGAGCAACATGGCAAGACCTCGTCTCTGCAATAAATAACAAAAAAATTAGCTGGACATGGTGGCACTTGCCTGTGGTTCCAGTTATACTTGGAAGACTGAGGCAGAAGGATCACCTGAACCCAGTGGGTCTAGGCTGCAATGGCCATGAGCATGCCATTGCACTTCAGTCTGGGCCACAGAGTGAGACTTCAGCTAAAAAAAAAAAAATATATATATATATATATGTGTGTGTGTGTGTGTGTGTGTGTGTGTGTGTGTGCGTGTGTGTGTGTGTGTGTATAAAATATGTAAAATGATGTAAAATTATTAGAGCTCTATGGAATAAGTACTTGAAAAAAGACGGAGATTGTGATAGGCAGAATAATGCCCCCATCAAAGACGTCCACATCCTAGTCCCCAGAACCTATGGGTATGTTATATTACATAGCAAGGGAATTAACATTGTGGTAATTTGTTATAGCAGCAAATAAAAAAATAACACAGAGAATTTAGATGGGAGAGTCAAAGAAAGCTTTTTTTTTTTTTTTAGTTGAATTTTCACTCTGTCGCCCAGGATGGAGTGCAGTGGCACACTCACTACCACCGCAGACTTGATCTGCTGGGTTCAGGCGATTCTTCTGCCTCAGCCTTTCAAATAGCTGGAACTGCAGGTGCATGCTACCACACCTGGCTTATTTTTTAATTTATTGTAGAGATGAGGTCTCACCAAGTTGCCCAGGCTGGTCTCGAACCCCTGAGCTCAGGCAATCCTCTTGCCTCGGCCTCCCAAAGTGCTGGGATTACAGGATTGAGCCACCGCACATGGCCTAAAGAAAGCTTTTTAAAGAGGTGTCATGAATCTGAGTTGAAGGATTAGAAGGAGCATATCGTGCAAAAAGCTGGTGAAAATATATTTCAGGTAGAAAAAGCAGCAAGCTCAAGGACTCTAAGACTAAAGACACTGATTACGCCCTATGAAGTGTTGAAAAGTCAGAGTAATTCAAGTGCAGTGACTGAAGAAGAAAGTGGTTAATAAGAAACAGGACATTTAGATAGTATTAGTAGGCTGAATGCAGTGGCTCACTCCTGTAATCCCAACAGTTTGGAAGGCCAAGGTGGGAGAATTACCTGAGACCCGGAGTTTGATAACAGCCTAGGTGACAGATTTTTAAAAAAACTTTAGACAGCATTTTTGTTGTTGTTGTTTTGAGTTGGAGTCTCACTCAGCTGCCCAGTCTGGAGTGCAGATGCATGCTTACAGTCACTGTAGCCTTGACCTGCTGGTCTCAGACAATCCTTCCACCTCAGCCTTCCAAGTAGCTGGAAATACAGGTGTGTACCAACACACCCAGTTAATTTTTTTTATTTATTGTAGAAAAAAGGTCTTGTCAAGTTGCCCAGGCTAGTCTCAAACTCTTGGGCTTAGGCAATCCTCTCGCCTCTGTCTCCCAAAGTGCTGAGATTACATGCATAAGCCACCATGCCTGGTCTACAGCATTTGTTTATGCAAGGCTTTTTAGGCTATATTTAGATTTATTTAGGGAATTTAGATTTTATTCTCAATGCAATAGAAACACATTAAATTGTTTGCAACATGGATATGATATAATCTGTCATATATATGTCATATAAAGCTAATGTTTTTATTTATTGTAGAGACAAGGTCTCATCAAGTTGTCTAGGCTGGTCTCAAACCCCTGGGCTCAGGCAATCCTCTCAGGCTTGAGCCACTGCGCCCGTTCTGTCTTAAATATTTTTAACAAAATATTGCATGTACTTCATAAATATGTACAAATATTTGCATCAATAAATATTTTAAAGTACACTTTTATTGCAATATGGCATACTACATATGTACAAATCATATAAAACATAGTGTAAGTTTAGATTTTTACAGAGTGAACACACTCATGTAGCTACTATCCAGATCAAGAAATAGTATATTACAAAATCCCTCAAGTCTCTCTAATGCCCCTTCCAGTCTTTATTTTCACCAGAGTAACCACTATCCTCACTTTTATGTTACAGTAGCTTTTCTAACTATTGAGGTTTATATTAATAGAATCAAACCAAATTTTTTTGTTTCTGAATTTTTGCTGCTAAGCAGTACATTATGTTTGTGAGGTTTATACATATTGTTGCATGTAGTAGTTTTAAAAAATTGTCATCGCTGTATATGTTTCTGTACATGGCAATAACAATATACCTATCCGTTGTACTGTTGAGGTACATTTGGATTGCTTCCAGGTTTGAGCAATGATGAACATTCTTGTACATTTCTTTTTGTACACACATTGTATGCATTTCTATTAGGTATATACCTAAGAGTATAATTACTGAATCATACAGTATACTTATATTGAGCTTCAGTAAACAGTGCCAGACACTTCCAGAGTGATGGTAACAATGTACGTACACTCTGCCAGTAGTATGTACTAATCGGAGTTGCTCCATCCATTCCAACATTTGAAAATGTCAGCCTTTCTTTCTTTCTTTTTCTTTTTTTTTTTTTGAGTTAGAGTCCCATTCTATTGCCTAGGCTGGAGGGCAGTGGCATGGTTACGGCCACCGCAACCTTGACCTGCTGGGCTCGGGTAATCCTTCCGCCTCAGCCTTCCAAATAGCTGGAACTACAGACAAATTTTTTGATTTATTGTAGAGGTGAGGTCTTGCCAAGTTGCCCAGGCTGGTCTTGAACCTGTGAACTCAGGCAATCCTTTCACCTCAGCCTCCCAAAGTGCTGGGATTATAGGTGTGAGCCATCGTGCCTGGTTAGCCTTTCTTACTAATAATTTATTTGTTTAGCTATTCTCTTGGATGGGTGAAGGCATTTCATTAAATTTCCACTTTTTAAACTGATTCATAATGTTAGCAATCTTTTCAGATGCTTTTGGCTATTTGGGTATTTTCTTTCTTTAAGTGCTTGCTCACTGACTTAGTACTTAGGTTTTTAAAAAATAATTCTGGTTTTTATGGGGCAATTACATTAGCCAATGTTAAGCACTTGTTTGGATCTTGGTACAACATGAATAAAATTTGGTATTTGCATAGAAAATGTATAAGTACTCTTTTACAGAAGAAATGCTACAGAAATACATGTGTGCTGTGCAACACTACCAAAGTGCACTTTATTTGTAAAATTAGTCATGAAACTGTGAGTCAAATTATGCTTTCTGAAAAGTGATGCTCTATCCTGTTAAGGTACCTTACTCTTGTCCTCCTCAAAACCAAATGTAAGGGAGTATCATACTCTCATATGAATTGAATGTATTCATTAAATGGTGTCCTTTAAACACAAGCTCAATAGAAAGGTAATGATTGAGGGAGAGAAAATGCAATGCTGCATAAAATTTAGCTTAATGATCTCCAGAAAAAAATTAATTTTACTAGTTTGGAGCCAAGTTAGATGAATTCTGAGACATAAATATTTGGAGGAGAAAGGACATGTCCAATTAATGGGAGTTCTGGCTGCCTGCCCAGGGAAATTCTGCAAAATCTTAGAATACAAGATAAACCACGCCCCTGGAGTAAGTGGTATGTCCTTCCAGAATGAGGAGGGCTCTGACCAACAATAAATTAACTTTGTACAGCATGTTTTATTGCTCTGCCCTGCATTCTGATATGCTTTCTCTCATTGTCTCTCCCCCTGGGCTGACTTGCTTTGCTTTTATTCTTTTAAAGATGACTCAACCAAAACTTTTAGTCTTTGCTCTCATCTCCTTCCTTTCCCTACTCCCCGCATCTTATTTTTTTTCCTAGAGTGGCAAAGCTAGAGCAGAACCTTTTAAAAAACGGTTCCAGCACCCTGAGTTATTGACTCTGAGACACTAAACTGCTTCTTTTCTCTTTTGAAGCTTCGTTTACATTCGTCTTACTAGGCTACTTCTGGCCCTCTCAATGCTCTGAAGCAAGTGACCCCAAATATCTACGGCTTCTGGACAGGCGTTGCTTTTCATCCCTGCCTCCGCCTACAACCACCACTGCAATTCCAACTGCAGTCCCAAGCAAGGAGATACTTGTGGTCTGGAGTGCAGTGCAGTCACACAACCAAGGTTGACAAGGCGGGTGCTCTGTCAAGTCCTGCGCGTTGCGCTCCTTCCAGCACACCTTCCTTGGCTTTGGTCTATTTTTGAAGAGCCTAGTAAATTACTTTCCCAGGGGCAGAAGGGGGCGGGAGGCAGAGGGAGTGTCTGAAGGGCGAAAAATGCAGTCGACTCGCCCTCTGCTGGTTAAAGACCTGAAATCATCTCCGCCAAAACAGTAGGGAAAGCGAAATCAATCCCCGTAATACGGATAAATTACAACTAAAACTCGGCTTAATCTAATCTACTTGTCACTCTTAAATAGCTTCTGTTCCTCTTTAGTCCTGTCTGCTTCCCCAGCACTGAGATTTAATTAGACTTTGATTCTAAACTCTAGTCCCAGGTAATATGTTATGCTATCCTGAACTCAGTTTTATTTGTTCTTGGGTTTTTGCCATTCTAAAACACAAATTAAAACCCCTCAAACGTGCTTTTAAAAAATCGAATCAGTCGCTAAGCAACCGAAAATAAATGACAGTTAAATCGTCACTTCACACTTGCTTCAGTCCAATCACTCTCTTCGCTGAAAATTGTCATTTCATGTGAACAAAAAGACAGGTGTTGTTTGTGTTTTCGAGATTAATTGGAAAACGAGAAAAAGCAGTCCACCCTATTCTGGTGTTAGGAACGCTGACGGGCAGTTTTGTGCAAGCCGGGGTATTGGCCGCCATAACTCGCACGGACTTTTGTACCACCTTTGCCGTTTTACGCATTTTGTCGGAATAAACCAACACTCGGAGGTTGGGTAATCCAATTCCTGTCCCACAGCAAGACAACATTTATGAGTCAGTTAAATTCCGAAGGGTAGTGAGAGAGAAAAAAATACAGGATTTTGCACTGTGGGGTATTATTCAATGTCATCTGGGTCATTCGCCAGTCTAAACGTTCCAAGTTAAGGGATTCCTACCCCCCTCTGCCTCTGGCATTGTAAATTAGTCAGTCACGCGTTTCTTGAAACCTGTTGGGATTGGCCATTTCCTTTGTCAGGTGAAAATCTCTGCAGCGAGTCATGGGACTAAACTGGGCGGTGTCGCTGTCCGCGTCCAGGGGTGCTGAACTTTAGGCGGGGCCAGAGAGATTTCCTTTCATGACAGCTTCCGGTAGGGCGGGGTCGGGGTCGCCCTCCGAAAAGTGTATCCATCTGCCACCTGGTGGTAGATGAGGAAAATGCTGTGATAAAGTTTAAAAAGTATTTTGGACCCCAAATTCTGAAAACACAAATTGGAAGACTTTGGGATTTTGGACCTCAGAAGGTGGTTTTTGAGAGGTGTGCCCATCTTAAAAGAGATATAGGAAAATGGAGCATTTCCGGAATGCTTTCTCGCTTCTACCCAAGAAAATAATTTACAAATATGATTAAATTTCTCCAAGCACTTCTTCCAACATATCTTGTTACCAAATAGTATTTTTAAAGCATCTGTATATATAAATACACACATACACATGTATGTGTATGTGTGTATTTAGAAATAATTACTAAAACAGTAACATAACATTTTACTAAAAGAAATACTAAGGAATCTATCTTGTTAGCCAAACACATTTAAGGAAACTTAACTGGGAGTGCCACTCTGATCTGTTTTTGGAAGATAAAAATTGTGATTGTATTTAGGAAACGGTAAGAAATAACAGGAGTTCTAGGAGGAAAACTCCTGTTTCTTTTAATTTTTTTCCAGGCCAAGTATACAAACTATCAGAGAGTTGAAAATACAGGAAATTTATGGTATACTTATTACTTTTATTCTGTGTATTTTTACACTGTTTTGGAAAATGATAATTAAGTTACTGTGAAATATGTATATTCAGCTTCAGACGAGGAACCCTTAAGTTGCTCTGGATGTAGGAATTCTTCGATAGATAGCAAGAAAAAACAGGAGGAGTTAATTAAATACCTCATTCAAATGTTGGGTTATAGTGTAAAATCAATTCTAGCTAATTTGAAAGTAAAGTAAATTTATTTCTCAAGTAAACAAACTTACCACTCTCAGAAAAAAATAAGATCCAGAGAGTATACCTGGTTTTATTTGTCAGTCAACTCAGTTAGCATTTGGTATTCTTATATTTGTTCATTTACTCTCCAGTGAACCTTAACACTGAAAATAACAGTTATCATTTATGTTTAAGGTTTAAAACAAAATTTTATTGACAAAAATATTAATTTCAATAAAAATTTTTGTACTGAATTTGGGATTGTTAATTGAATAGTCTTTGATTTACAAAGGGAAAAATTGATCAGAATGTTTAAGGGAAATAATTAGCACTATAATCTAGGCTCCATTCAAACATTTGTCAGAGTTCATGGAAAGACATCTGTAGACTGTGCTACCAATAAGAAAGCAAATAAGCATAAGTAATAAGGGCATGAAAGTCATCTGTTTAAAATAAGAGTGTAATATAAATCTGGTTTATAAATGGCATTGGTTTATATTATGGCTTCTTATGTTACCGTGAAAGAAGGAAATATTATATACACAGCACATGTTGAACAATAAGAGGCACTGTCATTTAAAGCGACAGATGGGAGATCAAGAGCAGCTGCAATAGGCTGAGCTGCCTAAAAAAGACGTCTACTCCCCAAAGCATCTGTTCCTGCCCATATGAATAAGAACCACAAATGCATAAGACACAATAGAATAGAATTCTAAAGCATTAGCAGAGTTTAAAACTGCAGGTGTGATGTCAATGTTTTAAAATACTAAAAATAAATAAGCTTTTATTTTAGGCTTACAAAAAATAAAATTAGAGGGGATCCAAAATATTAATATGCTTATTAAAATGACTATGACAGTTAATATCATCAATATTAAAACTCTAAAACTACTTGAAGTTTGGATAAAATAGTAAAAACTATAAATGGATAGTAGACTCTCCAATGCTCTAGTTAAGGGTATTTATTTTTTTTTATAAAAAAAGATTGAAGGCCAGGCACGGTGGCTCAAGTCTGTAATCCCAGCACTTTGGGAGGCTGAGGCAAGAAGATTGCCTGAGTCCAGGGGTTCGAGACCAGCTGGGCAATTTGGTGAGACCTCATCTCTACAATAAATCAAAAAATTAGTGGGGTGTGGTGGTGCATGCCTGTAATTCCAGCTACTTGGAAGGCTGGGAGGGAAGTATCGCCAGAGCCCAGCAGGTCGAGGCTGCGGTGGCCATGAGTGTGTCACTGCACTCCAGCCTGGGTGACAGAGTGAGACTCCAACTAAAAAAAAAAAAAAAAAATCTAAATAGTGATAAACTTCTTAGCAGAACAATTTCAGAAACATTTAACCTATGACTTAAAGGTAAATAAATGAAAATAAATGATACATTTTACATAAATGTTAGAATAGATTTTAATCTAAACTAATTTTATAAACAGGAAATATAGAGTATTGGAAAGTGGAATGGGGGTGAAAAGTATTTGTTATCTAATATTTGACTAATTATGTTTCTTTGGCCTACCTGAGCAAATTATTAAGAAAATAAATGGGCACTTAGGTAATAGATTAAGTGCTCAGCCTATAATCCCAGCACTTTGGGAGGCCGAGGCAAGTGGATTTCCTGAGCCTACGGGTTCGAGACTAACCTGGGCAACTTAGTGAGATGTTGTCTCTACAACAAAGAAAAAAAATTAGCTGGGCGTGGCAGCGCATGCCTGTAGTCCTGGTTACTTGGAAGGCTGAGGCAGAAGGATCGCTGGAGCCCAGTAGGTCAACGTTGGAGTGGCTGTGAGTGTGCCACAGCACTTCAGCCTAGGCAACAGAGTGAGACTCCAATTCAAAAATTAAAAAAATAAAAATTTTTATTTGGGACAAGGGAAATATAGATATAAAACAGGAAAGGGAAATGAAGAGATGTGTATTAATGAATTGGAAGTATAAGTACCACTATTTCATGTGTGTGTGTACAATTTAAGTACAAGTATGTACTAATTCAAGGCAAGCATCATTCATGAATGGTTGGAAACCACTGGTTAATAGATTGTTATGGAAACAGCATTATTTCAAACCTTCTCTTCACAGATCACTAATTACTTACAAAAAAAATAAAAAGTTACCTTTCCAAGTGAGTAATTTGGTGGACATCATTTTATAACAAAATCACCAAGCTTTGTATCACCAACAATGGAATAAAGTGACATCATATACCTCCTAAAGTGATACAGCAGGAGACACATTACCTAATGGCATTTTTGTCAGAGTATTCAACCTGAATCTGATCAAGAGGAAACAATAAAAAATTTCAAATTGAGGGATATGGTGTAAAGCAATTCTTTAAAAACAGAAGTGTCATGAAAAAGAAGTCAGTGTAGTGAAAAAGCAGCATCATAAAAATTGTTTTCTCTAAACTGTTCTAGTGTAAAGAAAACTAGGGAAACATGAGTAAAAGCATTGTGCAATCCTTGATTGTGTCCTGGATTAAAAAAACAAAAACAGGCTGGGCGCAGTGGCTTAACCTGTAATCCTAGCACTTTGGGAGGCTGAGGCAAGAGGATTGCCTGAGCCTGGGGGTTCGAGACCAGCCTGGGCAACTTGGTGAGACCTCGTCTCTACAATAAATTACAACTAGCCGGATGTGGTGGTGTGTGTCTGGAGTTCCAGTTGGAAGACTGAGGCAGAAGGATCGCCTAAGCCCAGCAGGTCAAGGCTGCAGTGGCTGCGAGCGTGCCACTGCACTCCAGCCTGGGTGACAAGAGTGAGACTCCAACTCCAAAAAACCCCAAAAAAACAAAAAACAGCCACAAGGGACAGCTTAGCTATTGTTATATAATGTGGTGCACAAAGAAATACTCCAAAATTAGAAGTTCAAAGCAAGATTGATTCCCACTCATGAGTCTTGGGGTTAGCCAATTCAGGCTGAAATCAACCATGCCTGGCTTCAATATGCAGATTGTGTCCAGTATTGTTCCACAAGTCTCTCAACATCCTTTGATCAGTGGGCTATCCAGAGAATGTTCTTAGCATGATGGTGGCAGGAAAGCAAGAGGACAAGCCCAATTACGCAAGCACATTTCAAGCCACATTTTTCTTCATTCTGTGTACTAGTTCCTAAAGCTGCCATAAGCAGTGATCCCAGGCTGGGTTCGGTGGTTTAGCCTGTAATCCCAGCACTTTGGGAGGCCAAGGCAAGTGGATTGCCTGAGCCCGCGGATTCAAGACCAGCCCAGGCAACTTGGCGAGACTTCGTCTCTACTATAAATAAAAAATTAGCCAGGCGCAGTGGCATGTGCCTGTAGTTCCGGCTACTAGGAAGGCTGAGGCAGGAGGATTGCCAGAGCCCAGTAGGTTGATGCTGGGGTAGCCATGAGCGTGCCACTGCACTCCGGCCTGGGCGATGGAGTGAGACTCCAACTCAAAAAAAAAAAAAAAGTGATCACAAATTGTGTTGCTTAAAATAGCTGAAATGTATTATCTCACAGTTCTGAAGAAGTCTGAATTCAAGGTGTTGGCAAGGTTTGGCTTCCCCTGAAAGTGTAGAGTAGGATACTTCTTCGATTCTTCTTAGCTTTTGGTGGTTGCTGGCAACTCTTCACATACCTTGGCATGTGGTAGCATTAGTCCAGTCTCTGCCATTGTCATCACATGGCCTTCTTCCCTGTGAGTCTATATATCTCCAAATCTCTCTCTCCTATAAGGACACCGTCCCTGGATTTAGGGCCCACTCTAATCCAGAATGATCTCATTTTCATTTGATTATATCTGCAAAACCCTTATTTCCAAATAAGGTCACATTCATAAGGACCAGGGCTTAGGATTTTAACATAAATTTCTTGGAGACACAGTTTAACCCATAAGACTCTGCTAACATTCCCTTGGCCAAAACAATTCATACAGTCAAGTCCAAAGCCAAGAGGTAGGGAAGTATACTGAATCTAATGTGAGATCAAAGCAATATCACATGGCCATACGCAACATCATGGAGCAGAGAGGTAAACATCTCCCATAGAAATCGAGAGATAATTATTTTTGAATCATAAATGTGTGTATAGTATATGTGTATATATCTATATAATATTATATATATTTGAAAGACGGTGTACAAATGCGGCGAAATTGATGAGTCTAGAAGGCTATGTGAACATTTATTATTGTTTATTTATCTTCCTTTTTTTTGAGTTGGAGTCTCACTGTCACCCAGGCTAGAGTGCAGTGACATACTCACAGTCACCTCAACCTTGACCTGCTGGGTTCAAATGATCCTTCCACCTCAGCCTTCCAAGTAGCTAGAAGCACAGGTGCATGCCACCATGCCCGGCTAATTTTTCTGATTTATTGTAGAGTTGAGATCTCGCCAAGTTGCCCAAACTGGTCTTGAACCCCTGGGGTCAGGCAATCCTCTCGCCTCTGCCTCCCAAATTGCTGGGATTATAGGCGTGAGCCACTGCATCCGGTCTATTGTTTATTTATCTTTTAAAGACAGGATGTCATTCTGTCACTCAAGCTGGAGTACAGTAGCATGGTCCTCACTGCAACCTCTATCTGCTGGCCTCAAGTGATCTTTCCATCTCAGCCTCCCAAGTAGCTGTGACTACAGGCATGTACAACCACCGCCATGCCTTGCTAATTTTTAAATTTGTTTTTTTAGTAAAGACGAAGTTTCACTATGTTACTCAGGCTGATCTCCAACTACTGGGCTCAAGGAATCCTCCCATCTCAGCCTCCCAAAATGCTGGAATTACAGGCGTGAGCCACCACACCTGGTTTATTATTGTTTACTATGTCTAGCAAAAAACAATAACAAATCTGTATTTAGGTAAGAAGCGTTATTCAAAAATCCTATTGCAGACAGAAATTTCTGACCACAAAACCTTCAAATGTCTTAAAAATCTAAAAGAATGGCCAGGCACGATGACTGGCTCACGGCTGTAATTCTTACACTTTAGTAGAGTGAGGCAGAAGGATTGCTTGAACCCAGGAGTTTGAGATCAGCCTAGGTAACATAGTGAGACTTTGTTTTTACCCAAAAAAAAAAAAAAAAAAAAAAATCAGCCTGGCATGATGGCACACACTTGTAGTCCCAGGTACTTGGAAGGCTGAGGCAGAAGGATCTCCTGAGCCCAAGAGGTAGAGGCTGCATTGACCCATGAGGGTGCTACTGTTCTCCAGCCTGGGTGACAGAATGAGACTTTGACTCAAACAAACAACAGAAAAATTTTTTTTAATAAGAAGGGGCAGACAGTGTGGTATAGTCAGAGTCATAGGGTGTAAGAATATTCGCCAAGCCGGGCTCAGTGACTCAGCCTGTAATCCCGCACTTTGGGAGGCGAGGTGAGTGGATTGCCTGAGCCCGCGGGTTCGAGACCTGCCTGGGCAACTTGGCGAGACCTCATCCCTACAATAAATCAAAAA
>NW_007247188.1:41773-67361 GCF_000164805.1 Carlito syrichta | reverse complement strand
AAAAAAAAAAAAAAAAAAAAAGAATATTCACCAAGACAATTATGAAGAAGGGTATGTTTATTAAAGAGAAGATATGTTGTGAAGGGCACAAGGGCAGGACAGCAGCAAGAGTGCTTGCTGCATTAATCAAAGAAGTGGTGGCCTGAGGTTCTTGCCAGTGGTGTTTGACCCTGGCATTGGTTAGGGTGAGTTTTAGGATTCCTATCATGCATTTGCGTTTTTGCCATGCAAATAAGGTAGTTCTAATTAGTTGATGTTTGACCTTGATTATATGCCACTTATGGGCCAGAGGTTTGTTTGTTTGATTGGTTTGAGTAGGAGTCTCACTCTGTTGTCCAGGCTGGAGTTCAGTGGCATGTTCACAGCCATCGCAGCCTCGACCTGCTGGGCTCAGTTGATCCTTCCACCCCAGCCTTCCACAGTCAGAGGTTTGTAATATGGCTGGTTGATTGTGGGGTTTTGTTTTTTAACAGCAACAGTTGACCGCTCTTTGTCATGGAACCAGCAGCAAATGTTTTTCAGCTGGCTTTTCAGCTTTTACAATTATTGTAATATCATTCTGAGACTTCCTTCCTCAAAAAAGTTTACCCAATTTACTCAATTGATGCCGGCCTAATCAGTGTGTTTCTCCACAGTAAGCAGGCTAGCAGGACCTTTGTCTGGGTGTACGGCAAGTGGGTAAGATGAGCAGATGGCATAATCAAGGTACAGTAACAGAAAGTGATTTTGTCCCCTCCCTGGTTGGCTAATTCTCAAAATGAACCACTAACTGTGATATGTTCTGCAAGTTCAAATTTAAGTGCCAGCTAAAGTTCAGGGGCCTGTGGGGAAAAGAGAAGCCCAATTAAAATTTAGTGAAGCCAAGTTGATAGGTAAGCAATAGGCAATTGTGAGCACTCTTGTAACTCTTCTGAAGGTCTGAAATATTTTAAAATAAGTTTTTCTTTAAAGATTAAAGGTTATTACTTAAATATAGTTTTTGAAAGTAGAGAACCCAGCTGGGCTCAGTGGCTCAGCCTGTAATCCCGCACCTTTGGGAGGCTGAGGTGAGTGGATTGCCTGAGCCCATAGGTTCAAGACCCGTCTGGGCAGCGAGACCTCATCTCTACAATAAATCAAAAAATCAGCCGGGCGTGGCAGTGCACGCCTGTAGTTCCGGCTACTTGGAAGGCTGAGGCGGAAGGATCGCCGGAGCCCAGCAGGTCGAGGCTGCGGTGGCCGGGAGTGGCCACTGCACTCCAGTCTGGGGGACAGAGTGAGACTCCAACTCAAAAAAAAAAAAAAAAAGAAAAGAAAGTAGAGAACCCTAGAAGTTTAGGATATAATGTAGCCATTTTGAGTTAGCACAGTTTGGGCCTCACCCCTTGACATTCCCTTGCTGCACAGTTTGCCTGGCCCACATGTTGATGCCTGGTGATGTCAAGAGACTAAAGTCATGTGACTACTATGGAAACCAAAGAATACAACTCTGGACATTACTTTGGCCCAGAGCACCTCCAGGTCTAAGCCCCTCTAGCTTTAAAGGTTCTTAAATACACCTAGTTTCCAGCCTTCCATGCCACACTCACCTGAGTGCTGGCCCCTTTTCTGTCTGTGAAAGGTGAATAATAAACTTTACTTCCTTCTTTGTTACAATTTTGCATCATTCCCGTGGCACCGGCCCACCTTGCCTCAGTTTACCCTTTCAGTTTTGGAATGGATTTTTTCCCCTTTTTTTGAGAATTTCACTCCACTGCCCAGGCTGGAGTGCAGCAGCACCGTCTCAGCTCATTGCAACCTCAAACTCCTGGGCTCAAGGAATCCTCCAGCCTCAGTCACCTGAGTACCTGAGACTACAGGTGTGCACCACCATGCCTGGTTAATTTTTCTATTTTTTGTATCAATTGGGTCTTACTTTGTTTCCTAGGCTGTTCTCAAACTCCTGGCCTCAGGTGATCCTCTCACCTTGGCTTCCCAAAGTGCTGGGATTACAGGCGTGAGTCACCATGCCTGACCAGGAATGAATTTTTGTTCTTCTAAAACTTCATGATATACTACTAGCTGTGAATTGCCCTTCTTCCCAATATGTAGATTTTTACTCAGACAATAGAAGCTAAGAGATTATAGATTTATTCTGTGGGCTCCCAGTTCTACCATCACTGGACAGAAAAAAAAGATTTTTAAAAATTACCACCATGTTTATAGGTCCCAAATTTTCAAAGGAAAAAGAAAATATTTTGGATTTTAATTCCATCAAACAGATATTAATAAATCTCCTGGGGGCTAACCAAGTAGGTTAACATCCAAAGGAATCCAGTTGAAAGACAGCATTTTTGTGCCTGGCTTATTTATCCTAATAGTGACCTCCAGGCTTATTCATGTTACTGCAAATGACAGAATTTCCTTCTTTTTATAGCTGAATAGTATTTTCTTATGTACATATACTACTTTTTTTATCCATTCATCTGTTGATGGACACTAGGTTGATTCCATGTTTTGACTATTCTGAATAGTGCTGCAATACACATGGCAGTGCACGTGTCTCTTTGACACACTGATTTTACTTCCTTCGACTATATACCCCATAATTGCTGGATCATGTGGTAATTCTATTTTTAATTTTTTGAGAAACCTCTATACTGTTTTCTAGAATGGCATGATCTTATTTATATGTGGAATCTTAAAAAGTTAATCTTATAGAATTAGAGAGTAGAATGGTGATTGCCAGGGACTGGAGGGAGGAGGGAGGTCGGAGAGTCAAAAGGATACAAAATTTAAATTAGGAGGAATACATTCAAGAGATATATTGTACAACATTTTGAAACTATAGTTAATAACGTATCATATTATTGATCAATGCTAAAAGAATAGATGTTATATGTTCTCATCACAAAAATGCTAAATATGTGAGGTAATGTATATGTCAATTACCTAGATTTAGTCAGTCTACAGTGTGTATATACTTCAAAGCATCATATTGTACAAAATAAAGATGTATATTTTTATCTGTTATTTAAACAATAAAATTAAAAAAAGAAAAGAAAAAAGAGAAGCAGCATTTTAATACCTTAACTTATAAGAATGTATTTTTAGCCAAAACAATCCTTAGTAAAAGAAACAAAGCAGGAGATATCACACTTAGAGACTTCAAACTTTATGACAAGGCTACAGTAATCAAAACAACCTGGTACTGGTACAAGAACAGGCATATAGACCAATGGAACAAAATAGAGATTCCAGAGGCAAAGCCTCAATTTCTCAACCAACTCATCATTGACAAAGTCACCACCAACAGTCACTGGGGAGAGGAGAACCTATTCAGTAAATGGGAAAATTGGCTGATCACATGCAGAAGATTGAAACAGGACCCTTACCTATCATCATACACAAAAATTAACTCTAAATGAATCAAACACCTAAACATAAAACCTCAGACTATAAGAATCTTAGAAAATGCAGGAGACACCCTTATGGAAATTGGAACTGGCAACCAATTCCTGTTCAGAACCCTAAATGCCCATACCTTAAGAAATAAGATAGACAAGTGGGACCTCATCAAATTAATGAGCTTCTGCAAAGCAAAAGAAACCATCAAGAGAGCAGGGGGATAGCCCACAGAATGGGGAAAATATTTGCCAACTGTATATCTGACAAAGGCCTAACATCTAGAATCTACAAGGAACTCAAAAGCACCAAAAGGAAAAAAACAAAAAGCCCCATTAAAAAGTGGGCAAAAGGCATGAATATACACTTCTCAAAAGAAGATATATGGGCAGCCAACAGACACATGAAAAAGTGCTCAGCCTTACGCATCATCAGAGAAATGCAAATCAAAACCACATTGAGATACCACTTAACCCCAGTAAGAATGGCCATCATTAATAAAACAAACAACAACAGATGCTGGCGAGGATGTGTAGAAAAAGGAACGCTTCTACACTGCTGGTGGGGAATGCAAACTAGTGCAATCACTTTGGAAGACAGTGTGGCGATTTCTGAAAGAACTAGAAATTGACCTTCCATATGACCCCGCAATTCTCCTTTGGGAATATACCCAGAGGAACTCAGATCATTCTACAAAAAAGATACCTGCACACGTATGTTTGTTGCAGCTCTATTCACAATAGCAAAAACATGGAACCAACCATGCTGGACCGGATTTTAAAATGTGGTACATATACACAATGGAATATTATGCAGCCATAAAGAAGGACAAACATATGGACTTTGCAGCAACTTGGATGTATTTAGAGTCGATCATACTCAGTGATCTTTCACAGAAACAAACAACAGAGTACCATATGTTCTCACTCATAAGTGGACCTTGAACAATTATCGTAATACTATAAGAAAGGGATTGGCAGTAGTGGGAAACTGTCTGGGGAGGGAGGTGGGAGTGACAGTTGAAAACTGCTAGGGGAAGGAGGGGCACACTTCATCAACAAGAATACCTACATAATCAACGTTTGTTGTACCTAACACTGAATTGTATTCCACATCTTTATAATAAAACATTTTTTTAAAGAATGTATTTTTAAAATGTATAATATTTTAAATTTATTGTATTAAGACTTCTTAATAAGTCAGAAGCGTCTGTATAATTTGATTTAACTAGATTTTCAAAATATTTTGTGCATTTTGTTTTCAATTGAATTTTGGTGTGTTGGTGCCATAACCTAGCACCCTGATTTTTTTTTTTTATATAGCCAGGATTTTATTATATGTCTTTTTTCACTGAAATATGACATTTTAAAAAATTTTATTTTTTTGAATTGGAGTCTCACTCTGTCGCCCAGACTGGAGTGCAGTGGCATGCTCCTTGACACCACAGCCTGGACCTGCTGGGCTCCAGGAATCCTTCCACCTCAGCCTTCCAAGTAGCCGGAACTACAGGTGCGCACTACCACGCCCAGCTAATTTTTGATTTATTATAGACACGAGGCCTCGCCAAGTTGCCTGAGTGGGTCTCAAACCCGAGGGCTCAGGCAATCCACTCGCCTCAGCTTCCCAAAGTGCTGGGATTACAGGCTGAGCCACCGAGCCTGACCTAGTATGACATTTCATCGATACATTTCAATATAGTCATTCATTTCTAGCTGTACATAGAATGAGGAAAGATCTGATACATGCACAACATGTCTTAAATGGGTTGCTGTATTTTAGAATTATAAACATTTGCCATTATTGGGAAGTGTAATGGGGTCCTTCTGCATACCTGTTTAGAAACAAAACCACCATGACACAATTTTTATAGTGTCTGTATATTTGTGATGCAATGGTCTTGTAAAGGTTTTTACTGAAAACTACCATTAGCCAGTCTTTTTTACTGACAATAAATTATTAATAAAATAGAAAAATAATTTGTGAACCATTGGGATAAATATATATCCTTTTAAAAAACTCACAGATACCAGATAGTCGGTTTTTTTGTTTGTTTGTTTTTTGTTTTTGTTTTTTTCGAGTTGGAGTCTCACTCTGTCACTCAGGCTGGAGTGCAGTGGCAGCCTCGATCTGCTGGTCTCAGGCAATCCTTCCACCTCAGCCTTCCAAGTAGCGCCACCATGCCTGGCTAATTTTTTGATTTATTGTAGAGATGAGGTCTTACCAAGTTCCCCACGCTAGTCTCAAACCCATGGGCTCAGGCAATCCTCTCACCTCGGCCTCCCAAAGTGCTGGGATTATAGGCATGAGCCACCACACCCGACCCAGATAGCCATTTCAATGATGCTAGCAACATCTGTGGGTCCTATACTCTTTTTTTTCTATCCAAATTGATCAAGACTGTTCTCTGTTGATATATATTGATTAGGCATAAACATAAACATATCTCCTTTTCTTACTCATAAAGAGACATCCAGGGATTATATTCAGAATATAAAGAACTACTACAAGTTAATAGGAAAAAAACCAAACAACTCAATGTGGAAAAATGGGCAAGAGAACTGGACAAAAACTTCCCCAAAAAAAGGATACCCAGATGACTAAAATTATATTAAATAGTGCCTTCCTTCTGATAACTAATAATCAGAGAAATACAAATTAAGCAACAATGATATATGAACACAGATACTCACCCAAAGGAAAAAAAATTAAGAGAGTAGTAATGCTAGGTGTTTGAGCAGCTAGAAGTTACTACACTGCTGATGAATATGTGATTGGTGCAGCTTCTTCAAAAGCAATTTGGTAATATCACATAAGCTGAAAGAAATATAACATATGACATCACTGTCACTTCTAGGTGTATGCTCTCCCCCAAAGAGAATGTGTATGCATGTGTACAAAGAGACATGTACAATGATATGCTATGAGCAGTAGAACGGTAGATGGAGTAAATGAATGTTAGTGCATTCATACTGAAAAAAACAAAAGCAGCTAGGTTGATACTCACAGCTAGGCTATAGTATTCTCCTGTTGAACAAAAGCAATTTCATGGAGCACCAACATCAGACAAGGTCACTCTATAACTGTGATGGATCAAAAGAAAAACAAGAGCATACCACAATCATGTCTAAACACAAACAAAAACGAGCATTATCCAATCCACAAAAATGCCCAGATATCTATAACATGGCTTTAACCTTACCTCACCTCTCTCATCTTCTACACAACAATTAATAATATACTCATCATAAGCCAGGCATGGTGGCATGTGTCTGTAATCCCAGCTGCTTGGGAGGCTGAGGTGGGAGGATCTCCTGACCCTGGGGGTCTTGAGTATTATGGTAAAACCTGTCCAAAAAGAAAGAAAGAAAGAAGAAAAAAAATCATAGAATCACTTGACAGCATCTAATCCAGAGAAAATTCCTGCTTCAAACCTCCCCCAAATCACCGAACACAAGAACAAATATTGTTATCATTTTTAACATCCTCTTACTGAGATGCTCCATAATTCTCTATGGTGTGCAGTTTTTGTTGTTGCAGTAAGTCAGTAAATACAGTTTTGTTCAACTACAAGTGTGTTTCTGATGGTCTTTGGCTAAAGGGCACTGACAATACACTGGAATTATACACAGTAATAAAAATAAATGAGCTAGAGCTAAACATAACAACGTCAATCTCACACTGAACTAAATTAAACAATGAGGGAAAGAAACTAGAGTCAAAGGAGTTTCTACTGTACAATTTACTTTGTATCTAGTTTTCAAAAGTGACAAAGTTAAACTTAAACAGTTTTAAACAGGGATGCACATTTAAGCCAGGTGTTTAAATATCTGCAAAAAATTGAGGCAGGATGTCATTAATATTTTGTACACTTTCTATTTTCATTTTTTTTCCCACTTGGAAAATATGGTTTAGATTTCTTTTAAAGGGCAGTAATTGTAGGATATAAAATGCTGAGCACAAAAGGGAAGTCAAATACTTTTGTTAATGACCATAATAAACTGTCAAAAGACAGGTTCTGGTTCTTACACTGCCATGAATAGCTGTATGAACTGGGCAAGTGATTTCATCATTTAGGGCCTTAGTTTCTTCATCTGTCTTAAAAAAATGGTTGGGAGGGGAGTGATCTTCTTGGGACTGAAAGGTACCTATACAAACCTAGAAGAAACTTAGCTTATTCTTTAGTCTTTTTGCCTCAGTATAACTATTAGAAAGCATTCAGACATTCTACTGCAGGACAAACAGCAGCCTATCCCATCTCCCCTAGGCAAATCTCCTTCAGATACAAGATCAGGATAGCCCAACCATTCATGGTTTAGCATAATAACCTCTAGTAAATTTTTGATTCCTTGTCAAGGCCAAAGTCATAAGAGTTTGTGAGTTGCAAATGTCTGAGTTTATGAATTGCAAATGTCTAACAAGTCTCTTGCAAGAATCCCCACCCTCCCCTCAGGTTAACCTAATCAGCCCTCTGTGAACTATGTGACACAGATAAGCCCTACCATGGCAGCAATCATGTGACTGACCCACCCATCTGCCTGCTGTCCATCACCTGACATCATCAGTACCTGTACTTATCTGCCCCTTTGTGATGATGTGAAAGCAGACCACCACCCAATCACCTTAATGATCTTCCCCCATCAAGGGGAATGGTTAAAAGGACTCAACCACAAGCAACCAGTGGCCATTGCCTTGCTAGAGTCTGATGTGGCCATGTGCTCTTTAAGCCATGGCTGTCACCATACTTCCTGGCTTTGGTCCCCCTCCCCCACCTTGGGGAGGTGAATCTTCTCTCTTCCTTCTCTTTCTCTCTCTAATTTACTTTTAAATAAACTTTTCTTTCTTAACCTTTTTGTGTGTTGCAATTCTTTGTATCTACTCAGATCTCTGGGTTCCCAGCGCACACCTCTGTTTTGCCAGCCCCAGCAGTGCTGTGCACCTCCCTCCTCCTCGCCACCCTCACTCTGTCCGTCCATACCCTAACAGAGATACTTATTCTTAAACATTCTATGATCTTATGATCATAAAGGAAACTCTCAACAAATACCTCCTATATTTCTATTAGCCATTTTCAACTAATGTAAGTAGTCTTATTTTATTTCCTTTAAAACCCAAAGCCAAACATTTATATTCATTTGATTTATCCATTATATTATTGGCATGCAGAATAACATCTGATTAAGAGCATAGACTCTGGAGTCAGACAAAATTAAATATTTTTTTCCTTTTTTTTTTTTTTTATAGTAGGGGTCTCACTCTGTTGCCCAAGCTGGAGTGCAGTGGCACACTTATGACCACTGCAGCCTTGACCTGCTGGGCTCAGGTGATCCTTCTGCCTCAGTCTCCCAAGTAGCTGGAACCATAGGCACATGCCACCATGCCCAGCTAATTTTTTGGTTTATTGTAGAGACTAGATCTTGCCATGTTGCTCAGGCTGGTCTTGAACCTGTCGGCTCTGGCAGTCCTCTTGTCTCTGCCTCCCAAAGTGCTGGGATTACAGGTGTGAGCCACAGCGCCCAGCATTCCTTGTTTTATTTTATTTTATTTTTTGAGTTAGAGTCTCACTCTGCCGCTCCGGCTGGAGTGCAGTGGCACACTCATGGCCACCACAGCCCCAACCTGCTGGGCTCAGAGATCCTTCCGCCTCATCCTTCTAAATAGCTGGAACTACAAGCACGCACCACCACGCCCAGCTAATTTTTTGATTTATTGTAGAGATGAGGTCTTGCCAAGTTGCCCAGGCTGGTGTCGATCTACTGGGCTCAGGCAATCATCTCACCTTGGTTTCCCAAAGTACTGGGATTACAGGCTTGAGACACCATGCCAGGCCCCTGTCTTTTTAAAAAAAGAATAATGTTGGCCGGGCTCGGTGGCTCAGCCTGTAATCCCAGCACTTTGGGAGGCTGAGACGAGTGGATTGCCTGAGCTCGCCGGTTCAAGACCAGCCTGGGCAATTTGGTGAGACCTCCTCTCTACAATAAATCAAAAATTAGCCGGGTGTGGTAGCGCGCACCTGTAGTTCCGGCTGCTTGGAAGACTGAGGCGGAAGGATCGCCGGAGCCCAGCAAGTCGAGGCTGCGGTGGCCAGGAGCGTGCCACTTCACTCAAGCGTGGGCGACAAAGTGAGACTCTGACTAAAAAAAAATATTAAAAAAATAATGTTTACCTCATAGGGTTGTTGTAAGGATTAAATTAAGTAAACTATGTAAGCCACTTAACATGGTGCCAGTACATAAAAACCATATCCACTGAATATCGCTGCCATCACAATTTTAAGTGACAAACGGGTTGCTTCCTAAGAATTTGATGGTTCTGGGCAGGGGATGGATTTGTGCAAATTAAGAGGCCAGTTGGCCAGGTCTCCTATCAATGTACCTACTGGACCTCAGGTTCCTGAAGAATGTCTACCTGTTCTCTTCCTTTTTTCTATTGATCACTTCCTCATGCTATTCCGTTCCCCGCCCCATATATATGACTGGGGCTCCAAAAGACACTGCCGAATCCTTTTGCTTCTTCCTTGATCTCTGGGAGGACTGCAGAATGTGCAGTTGTAGCTTAAACTTGTTCTCTTTGTCCATTGCTGCAGTTGTCCCAGCCGACTCGCAGGTACAGTGACTTCAGCTTAAGCGAGTATTCTCACTGGCTTCTCAATTCCCAAGGACTTATTTTCCTGAAAGGGAATTAGCAAGCGACTCTGCTGTTGCTTTGGCAACAAACTTTCAACGTCTACCTAACTCTCCAGAATGAGAACATTCTCTATTAATACATTCGATAGACTGGGGAGTTGAGTTGCTCAATGCGAATTTTCTTCCAAGCGCAAAACAGCTTACCAGGCTGGTAGAGCCGTGGGTGGCGCTGCGGCCAGAGGCGAGTGAAACTGAGCGCAGCTGTTGCAGTAACTAATCTATTGCGGAAAAGTGAAAGTATATCCGCAACAGTTGGCTTCTGCTGCAGAGTGCGCTTGTGAGAACTGATGGCGGTTGCGCGCAGAAAACCTTTGCAAAGCAGGCAAGTGGAATCTCTTCTCATTTTTCTGTGCGTATCCGTAGGGGGTGCGACAACCATCCGCTATTCGGTGGCGGAGGAAATGGAGAGTGGCTCGTTTGTGGCCAATGTGGCTAAGGACCTAGGCTTGGAGGTTGGGAAGCTGGCTGCGCGCGGGGCGCGGCTTGTTTCCGAGGGCAACAAACTCCATTTCCGGCTCCACCGCAAGACGGGAGATTTGTTCGTGAAGGAGAAACTGGATCGGGAGTCCCTCTGTGGCAAAGCCGACCCGTGCGTGCTGCACTTTGAAATAGTCCTGGTGGAACCGCTGCAGTCCTTCCGAGTCGAAGTCAGGGTATTTGATATCAATGACAATGCCCCAGTTTTTCTAAACAAGGAGCCTCTTTTAAAGATTCCGGAGAGCACTCCCTTGGGTTCACGTTTTCCTCTGCAGAGCGCCCAGGATCTGGACGTGGGCCTCAACGGACTCCAAAACTACACCTTGAGCGCCAATGGGTATTTCCACTTGCACACTCGCTTTCGCAGCAACGGGCCGAAATATGCCGAGCTCGTGCTGGATAAACCCCTAGACAGAGAGAAGCAGCCTGCAGTCAACTTGACAATTACGGCGGTAGACGGCGGATCCCCGCCCAAGTCTGCTAGTGCCCACATCCGTGTGGTGGTTTTGGATGTCAACGACCACGTGCCCCAGTTCTCCAGACTGATGTACCGTGCTCAGGTCCCGGAAAATAGCGCCAATGGCTCTTTGGTGGTCATGGTGACTGCCATGGACCTAGATGAGGGCACCAACAAGGAGATCACTTACTCCTTAGCTCAAAACCCAGAAACAATTCTACAGACGTTTCAGATTGGCTCTCAAACTGGAGAGGTTCGGCTAAGAGGGCCCCTAGATTTTGAAGCTATTGAAACATACGACATTGACATTCAAGCTAC
Source organism: Carlito syrichta (assembly GCF_000164805.1). Lineage (NCBI taxonomy): Eukaryota > Metazoa > Chordata > Mammalia > Primates > Tarsiidae > Carlito > Carlito syrichta. The sequence continues at coordinate 56,063 of NW_007247188.1, read as the reverse complement.
CGATGGAGGAGGCCTCTCTGCCCACAGCAAAGTCCTGGTGGAAGTGGTGGATGTTAATGACAATCCTCCTGAAGTGATGGTCTCCTCTGTGTCCAGCCCTCTCCCTGAGGACTCACCACTACAGACTGTGGTGGCTCTTTTCACTATCCGGGACCGGGACATTCGAGTGGGAGGAAAAATCACCTGCTTCCTCAAAGAAGACTTTCCCTTTGTAGTCAGACCTACATTCCGGAATTCTTACTCATTGGTCACTAACAGAGGCTTGGATCGGGAGGAGGTCTCAGGCTATAATATCACCCTCGTTGCCATGGATACTGGACCACCCAGCTTGTCCACAGAGACTGTGATTGAGGTGCTAATATCTGACATTAATGACAATCCCCCAGTATTTCAGAAAGATTCCTACATCTTGACTGTTCGAGAAAACAATAGTCCTGCAGTTTTTATTGGCAAAGTCCATGCTGAGGATTTAGATTTGGGTGAGAATGCCCAAATAACATATTCTCTGCTGCCTCCAAAGAGTGGAGATCTATCAGTCTTTGCTTATATTTCCATAAATTCAGACAATGGGAAACTGTATGCACTGAGAACCATGGATTATGAAGCCATTCAAGATTTTCAATTTGTGGTTAAGGCAACAGATGGGGGCTTCTTGTCACTGAGTAGCCAAGTCAGTGTCAGAGTGGTTGTCCTGGATGACAATGACAATCGTCCAATGATCTTGTACCCCCTGCAGAATGGCACCTTATCCTGCAATGACCTGGTGCCCAGGTCTGCAGAGGCAGGCTATCTGGTGACCAAAGTGGTAGCTGTGGATGGTGACTCAGGTCAGAATTCTTGGCTTTCATATCATCTACTTAAGGCCACTGACCTTGGGTTATTTTCTGTTCAAAGACAAAATGGGGAAATCCATACATTACGGCAGATATCTGAGAGAGACCATATGATGCAGAAATTGATCATTCTTGTTCAGGATCATGGCCAACCAGCACTCTCCACTACTGCCTCACTCAGTATCTTGCTGGTAGATGGCTTTTCAGAGCCCTACTTGCAATTCCGGGATCCATCCAAACATTTTAGAAAGGTAAATCCATCCACTAAATATTTGGTCATTTCTCTGACGGTGCTTTCCTTTCTCTTTCTCCTTTCTGTTACAGTGATCTTCGTTATCCACATCTACCAAAAGATTAAATATAGAGAGAAGTTCACAATTCAAGAGCATTTCTATGATGACTGTAATTTCCCTAGCAACTTAGTACAAGGAGGAGGCAATGAATCCTTATCCCAGCCTTATCCGTATGAAATGTGTTCAACCACTGGCACTGGTAATAGTGAGTTCCGGTTTCTTAAACGCTTTATGCCCAACTTTCCTTTTCCCCATGCCACTGGAGAGGTAAAAACAGAGGCTGGCTCGAGTTTGCCTTCAGATTCTGATAAGAATAAGTCTCGGAGGTCAGAGGGCCGTGCTCAGGTATCTGATGACTATATGTAGCTTATATTTACAGCCCTCAGCAAGAGAAGAGAAATAGTATCCTATACTTAGTATGAAAAGATCTTCCATCCTCATTAAAACAAAAATGGTAGTAGATTGCAGCTTTAGTGGAGACAAAGTGCCTAGTTTGGTAACAATGGGAAACTGAGTGACGCTTAGCTTGCTTAGTACAAATAGTTATCCTGATTCCCAGATTGTATATCTGCAATCCCTTCTGCAGTTGGAATTCTATTTAAATAAATCTCATCATCTATAAATGCATATGTGGTAGGAATTTCTGCTTTTCCATCTCTGCTAGCAAGTCATGAATGAGTCATTATTCATCTCTCCCTTGGAAGTTCATTGGTCCTGGTCCAGAAAATGCTTAGTTACATAGAGAGATCTTGTTTTTGCCTTTAAATTATTTTCCACCAGAAATTTATGCATGCATAGGGAAGAAAACTAGCTTCCCATTTTGATATACCAGGAAGCAATTAGGGTTGGCAAGCAGAGTTATAGTTTATTTCTCAGAAAGTTCTAGATTTTTTGTCCCAGATGAGTGATCATGTTCGAAACAACACCTTGCATCCCATCATTCATAATCATGGAAATGCCTGATGAATGGTGGTCCTTACAAATAATCATGGTGGGAGGAAGGCTAAAGAAAAAAGAAAAGAGGATTTGACTTTATTTGCAAATGTCAGTAAGGATAGCTACAAGGCTAAAGAGATTCAGTTCAGGAATTTTCTCCAAAATTAAGTTAGAGATAGATTTCTTAACAATTGTCTGGAGTCTTAGGCAAGTCTCAAATCTCTCTTTCATATCCAGATGTCTACCCTTGCATTATCAAGGAGCAGTTATTTGAATATGGGGAATAAAAGGTAAATAAAAATGAAAATAAAATTAGGCCTGCTATAGTTAATAAGTACAATAGAACATGTACTCTAAACTATTTTGTGCTTGTACATGGCAAACACCACTTTCTAAACTATTTTGTAGTTTGTAGAACAACTCCAGAATAAAAGGGCATTAAAAGGAAAGATGTTCATTAACATCAATTAAGTGGCCTTAAGAAAAGATAGAGATGGGTGCAGTGGCTCATGCCTTAATCCCAGCACTTTGGGAGGTGCAGGCGAGAGGATTATCTGAACTCATGGGTTCGAGACCAGCCTGGGCAACTTGGCAAGACCTCATCTTTACAATAAATAATTTTTAAAAAATTAGCCAGGCATGGTGGTACGTGCCTGTAATTCCAAGTACTTGGAAGGCTGAAGTGGAAGAATTGCCTGAACCCAGCAGGTCAAGGCTGTAGTGGCCGTGAGTGTGCCACTGCATGAGTGACAGAATGAGACTCCAACTCAAAAAAAAGAAAAGATGCATTTTCAGGAAGGACCAGATTTAATCGTAAGCCATTTCTTTCTGAGCATTCTGAAGTGATGGCATGGAAGCTGAGAAAATGAGGTATTTTTAGTAAATCATTCATAAAATGAAATGAAGTAGGAAAACAAGTTAGGTCTCTTTTTGATCATCATTATTTTACCTTTATAAGCTATTCTAGGGCCTCTCATTTTTTTTTTTTTTTTGGAATAGGAGTCTCACTTTGTTGTCCAGACTGTAGTGCAGTGGCAAGCTCATGGCCACCACAGTCTCAACCTACTGGGCTCAGACGATCCTTCCACCTCAGCCTTCCAATAGCTGGAACCACAGGTGTGCACCATGCCCAGCTGCTTTTTTTTTTTTTTGGAGTCAGAGTCTCACTCTGTTGCCCAGACAGGAGTGCAGTGGCATGCTCATGGCCACTGCAGCCTCGACCTGCTGGGTTCAGGTGGTCCTTCCACTTCAGCTGGTACTATAGGCATACGCCACCATGCTCGGCTATTTTTATTTATTGTGGAGATGAGGTTTCACCAAGTTGCCCAGGCTGGTCTCGAACCCATGGGCTCAAGCAATCCTTTCACCGCGGTCTCCAAAATGCTGGGATTATAGCCAGCTAATTTTTTGATTTATTGTAGTGATGAGGTCTTGCCAAGTTGCCCAGGCTAGTCTCAAACCCCTGGACTCAGGCAATCCTTTTACCTCCACCTCCCAAAGTGCTGAGATTACCGGCGTGAGCCACCATGCCTGGCTGGGTCCTCTCAGTTTAAAATTAAAGAAGCAATATTAAAACATTAACATATTTCAGAGATGCTCTTAATACTACTAACTGTGCCTTGACAGTGCAAAGTTAGCTTTAATGAGGATTCGTGTGCCTTATTTATTACAAATGTGTGTAAATTCAGACTCGCTAAGATACATCCTCTTCCTTTCCCCATAGGATGACACAATATTTGTACATGGAATTCTAAAGTTAGAGCATTTTCTCTTAAATTCCTCTAAAATATACTAAATCATATATCTTGACATAGGTCTCATTCTTAGACTTATGAATAATACCTAATGATATCAGCTAGCCGTCTACCTGGTGGTCAAGAATATACTAAAATTTAGTGCTATTTTGTTTTAAATGTTGGAGATGCTTAGGGCAGAACTGGCATAACCTATGGCTGCCCTCAATATTTTATTTACTGTTTTGTAAATAGATGAAGCAAATGCAGAATATTAATGATTGTTAGTATTAAATATTTTCTATACATTTAGTCATAATCTTGCTCATTTAGAGTAAAGGTCTTTCTTGCATAAAACATAGAAAGAATAGTGTTCCAATGTATTTGGGTTATGTTTGGTGAAGCCATGCTGAAATCAGAGACTTTAAGTGAGAAAGAACATAGAATTAACTTTTACTGGTAAATAGTAATTAGTTAATAAAACATAATTAACTAAAAGCCACTGGATTAACTATATTTGATTACACTTAACCATGTGAGCATAATCAACAGAGCCTAGCTTGATGTCAAGGATAAGGAAAAAATATGGCCATCGATCAGTGATTTTAAGACTTTAAATTTCTAATAGCAGTAAAGCTCACATCCACATACAAAATGGACAGAAGACTTAGATTTGTCAACTTTTTATTTTTCCACATTAAATTAAATGAAATAAAGCCTACCATTTAATATCACCATTATTCCATAAAGGAAATGACATTTTAGTGTAAAAATGGTAAGACAATAATCTCATAAAGGGAACTATCCCTTAAATTTAAAAAGAATAGTCTTAATGAAAAATTTATTTTGTCTTCCTTTTTTCTTCTTTTTGTCTTATACCAGTGAAAATTTTGTCACTGACTTAGATTTGAAAACTACTTATTTTTATTCAGACTTCAAGGTATTTATTTTATTTTATTTTTTTGAGTCAGAGTCTCACTCTGTCGCCCAGGCTGGAGTACAATGGCACACTCACGGCCACCCCAGTGTCGACCTGCTGGGCTCAGGCAATCCTTCTACCTCAGCCTTCCAAGTAGCCAGAACTACAGGTGCATGCTACCACGCCTGGCTAATTTTTTTTTTTTTTTGAGAGGAGGTCTCATCAAGTTGCCCAGGCTGGTCACGATCCCCTGGACTCAGGCAATCCTTTTGCCTTGGCCTCCCAAAGTGCTGAGATTTCAAGCTTGAGCCACTGCGCCCAGCCTGGAGAGGTTTCTGTATACCAGCTGAAGTTAAGTCCCGGTATCCATCAACAAATTAAGATAAAGAATGAAAATAATTAGGGATATTACTTTCCCTAAAATTTTGCATAATATTAGAACTACTTGTATTTATTAAAAGTTATAATCCAAGAGCCTTGAAAAGTATCTTGTACATACAAGGCTTTTTACTGTGATAATTTTAGAGATAAAATTATAAAAAATACTATAGAGAGTGCCTATAGATCTTTCACCTAGTTTCCCTTAATGCTAATATCTTATAAAACCATAGTACACTTATCAAGATTAAGAAATTAACTTTGGTAAAAATTTCTACTAACTAAACTACAGCCTTTATTCTGATTTCACCAGTGTCCCCCCATACCCTTTTTCTGCTCAAGGATTCAATTCAGGATTCCACAATGCATTTAACCGTTATGTCTCCTTAGTCTCTACTACTTGTGATAGTTCCTTAGCCTTTCCTTGTCTATCATGACTTGAGACTTTTGAAGACTACTAGTCAGTTATTTGTAAAATGTTCCTCAGTTTGAGAATATATTTGTTTTTTCATGATTAGACTGAAGTTATGCATGATTGGGAATAATATCACAGAAAGGATGTTGTGTCCTCAGTGCATCATGTCAGCAGGTACATGATGTCAATGTCATAATACTGATGATGTCAATCTTTTTTCTTTTATTGTGGTAAAAAATATATCTAACACAATTTACCATGTTAATCATTTTTAAGCATGCATAGTTCAGTAGTGTTAAGGTGATGTTAATCTTGATTACTTGGTTAAGATAATGTCTGCCATGTGTCTCCAATGTAAAGTTACTATTTTTCCTTTTAATTGGTAAATATTTGGAGAAAGATACTTTAAAACTATGCAAATATTATGTTTCTGCTTAAACCACATTTTGGTATCCATTGCTGAATATTCCTGTGGCAATTAATATTGTGGCATTCTAATGGTGATTTTCTTTCCCTGATATCTTTTACATTAATTGGTTAATTAAAATTCTTCTGTAAAGAAAACTTGTCACTTCTCCCCCACTATTTAGTTAGTTACTTTTTATATAGATATGAATATTTGCTTTATTAATTGGGTTATAATCCAATTGTTTCATTATTTATTTTGAGTCAGGGTATCACTCTGTTGCCTAGGCTGAAGTGCAGTGGCATGATCATGGCTCACTGCAGCATCAACCTCCTGGGCTCAGGCTATCCTTCTGCATCAGCCTCCTGAGTAGCTGGGACTACAGGCACAAGCCACCATGCCCAGTTAATTTTTAATTTTTTTTTTGTAGAGACAAGGTCTTGCTACATTGCCCAGACTGGTCTCCAACTCCTGGGCTCAAGCGATCCTCCTGCCTCAGTCTTTCAAAATGTTGGGATTACAGGCAAGAGCCACCATATCTGGCCAGCAAACTCTTTTATCTGAAACAAAGAGCAGATTTTTATTTTTATTATTTTTAGTTTTTTAGATTGGAAAATACAGTTTATTTAGAAAGTAAATTAGAGGAGAGAGGAGATTAGAGACAGAGAGAGAGAGAGAGAGAGAGAGAGAGACAGAGAGACAGACAGAGAGACAGAGACAGAGACAGAGAGACAGACAGAGAGACAGAGACAGAGACAGAGAGGAGATTCATCTATCTTCTCTCTCAAGGAGGGGAGGAGGCCAAAGCTTAGGAAAACATGGGTTGGCCATTACTCAAAGAACACATGGCCAGACTATAGCTTAGCATGGCAATGGCCAGAGCAGATTTTCAATACTGGAATTGTTCACATAGAATACATTTTGACCAAATTATTATTATTTCTTTGTAACCCTATGTGTTAGATTATTTTAAATGAGGATACATTTATTTAATCTTGTTAACGTTTATTCATAATAAATGTTTTAACTTTAAGCAAAAATTATACTAACATTACAGTTACAGATTTAAAATAGATATTAAACTATGAACCATTTAAAAATTATTATGCAAATGACTATATATATAAGTTATGTGTAAGACATGCATGTTATTTAAAAATAGATTTATATGTTGGAATTAGACATACAGATATACAAGAAGTGGAATTGGTCTGTCTGGTCTTATATAATTCCCTAAAAATAAATAAATATATTACTTTATCATATCTGTGTTTTCATTGTTTTTATTTAATGGTGATTTTATTTCATTCTTGGAAGCAGAATTCATCCATATAATTCTCCCATATAAATGTCTGTTTTTTCATAGAGTTTAACATTTTCAAAGTATGTGACTAATTAGACAACACTATTCAACCAAAAGTTTGACTTCATTTCTAAATCTATATAACACTTTAAAAAATATTATTAAAGTATTTGTTGTGTTTATATAACATTGAAACAGAATGTTAAAAAATGAAAAGAACAATTGTTTTCTGGTCAAGCTGGTGAAGTAAGCTTATGCTTCTGTGCACCATACTCTGCTCTAAACATAGCAAATTTAAAAATGCAAACCCTAAAATGGTACAGAGACATAAAATCATGTGCAGGGATGAAACCCTTAGATTTCTGAGCTACAGGATGGGAAGCTGGCATTGGCTGCCATTGATTTGGCTCTTATAGGCTATTAGGAACAAAGTGTTCTTCATGAAAAATGGAGAATAATAGCCAGAGACACTGTTTAAAGCCAGGACGAAGGATGTGTCTATCTCATTCATGAAAGAAAATTGAAAAATCATTGCAAAAATGTTCCTGAAGCTATACAATGTAGTTTACAATGTTGCAGGCCTATGTTATAAAGTCTAGATGACACAGATACAACCTCCAGACTACTCATATGTACTGAATTCTGCAGCAGTCATCTACACATACACTATTGTATCATGTTGGGACAGGAGTTCAAATCACTATTAAAAGACTGGACTCCAGACCATGTCCAGGTGGTTTAGGAGATGAACGTAGGTGGTGAGAAGAAGTAAAAGGAAGATGACATTTTAAAAAAGCATCCTTTAAAAAAACTGTTTAAGATGCTAGTAAAGATGAATTAAGAATTTACACCCCCAAAATATACTAAATTATGAAAGAAACAAAAATTTCAGAAGATTGAAATAAAATAAGAACAGATGTATATAAATATAACCAAATGAAACATTTAGATATGAAACTTATGCATTATAATAATACCTCAGTAGATGATATAAGATTTAGTCTGGTAGCTAATGAAAAATAAATTAGTAAATTGGTATATGACTAAGGAATTAATCAATAGCACAGAACAAAAAGATAAAAATTATAAAAGAGTAGTTAAAAGATTTTATATATTATGTGATAAACCATCCCAAAACTTAAAGGCATAAAACAGCTATTTTATTATTCTCATGGACTCTGTGTATCAGAGACTCAGAAGAGGCACAGTGGGGATGAATTGTCTCTACTCTGTGATGCTTGAGGCCTTAGTTTAAGGGCTCAATGGCTGGGAGTGACATGGTGGCTGTGAGCTAATATCATTTGGAGGCAACTTCCCTTATGTGATTGATAATGGCAGTCAACCAGAATACTTGCATATGTCTTGAGCTTCTTTACAACATGTGACTGGGGTCCAAGAGAAAGTATTACTTTCACTATACTTTCTATTTATCAGGCAGTCACAGAAACCAGATTCAAGAGGAGGGGACATGTGTCCTAACTCTTGAACAGAGGAGTATCAAAAAATTGGGAGACCCAAGTTCAGAAGTTGTCACAGAAGTCATGGAAGATACATTGAAAAGCTCTAATACCAGTTCCATATGGGTACCACAAGAAGAGAATGGAGGGAATGGAAGAGAAGACAAAAGATAATATTAATTTTGGTTTTTGCCAAGATGGAAAATTAATATAGATTGCAGATACCCTACTTTAAGATCAGTCCTTGAAGAATGATACATTGGAACATTAAAAAGAAAAAAATCAACAGCATGAGAAGACAACTTGCAGAACGGGTGAAAATACTTACAAACAATGCAACCAACAGGGGACTAATATCCAGAATTTACAAAGAAGTCAAACAACTCAACAACAAAATAATCCCATCAAAAAGTGGACAAAGGGCCAGGCTCGGTGGCTCAGCCTGCAATCCCAGCACTTTGGGAGGCCGAAGTGAGTGATTGTCTGAACCCATGGGTTCAAGATCCACCTGGGCAACTTGGTGAGCCCTCATCTCTACGATAAATAAAAAATTAGCTGGGTGTGGTAGTGCACGCCTGTAGTTCCAGCTACTTGGAAGGCTGAGGCGGAAGGATCGCCGGAGTCCAGCAGGTTGAGGCTGCGGTGGCCCGGAGCGGCCACTGCACTCCAGTCTGAGTGACAGAGTGAGACTCCAACTCAAAAAAAAAAAAAAAAAAAAAAGAAAGAAAAAAGTGAACAAAAGACATGAATAGGCATTTTAAAAATGAAGACATAAAATGGCCAATAGTATGTGAAAATATGGTCAACATTATTAATCAGAGAAATTAAAATTTAAACCACAATGACATACCATCTTAACACCATTCAGAATGGCTATTATTAAAAGATTTTTAAAAAACTACAGATGTTGATGAGGATGTGGAAAAAATGGAACACATATTCTGTTAGTAGAAATGTAAGTTAGTACAACTTCTGTAGAAAACAGTATAAATATTTCTCAAACAACTAAAAATAGAATTATCATTTAATCCAGCAATCTCACTATTGTGTATCTACCCAAATGAAAAACAATCATTATATCAAAAAGATACATGTAGGCTGGGCGCGGTGGCTCAGTCTATAATCCCAGCACTTTGGGAAGCTGAGACAAGACGATTGCCTGAGCCCAGGGGTTCGAGACCAGCCTGGACAACTTGGTGAGACCTCGTCTCTACAATAAATTTAAAAAATAAGCCTGGCATAGTAGTGCATGCCTGTAGTTCCAGCTACTTGGAAGGCTGAGGAGAAAGGATCACCTGAACCCAGCAAGTCAAGGCTGAGGTTGCTGTGAGCGTGCCACTGCATTCCAGCCTGGGTGACAGAGTGAGACTCCAACTCAAAAACAAAACAAAACAAAACAAAAAGGATACATGTATTTGTACATTTATTATAGCACTATTCACAATAGCAAGCATATGGAATCAACCTAAGTGTCCATCAATGGATGATTAGATAAAGAACATGTGTATATATACACAATGGAATAATAATCAGCCATAAAAAGAGTAAAATCATGCCTTTTGCAGTAACATGGATGGAAACGAAGGCCATTATCTTAAGTGAAACAACTCAGAAACAGAAAGTCAAATATAACATGTTCTGACTTACAAGTGGGGGCTAAATAATGGGTACACATGGACATAGAGTATGAAATAATAGACACTGGCGAGTCAGAAGGGTGGAAGGGTGGGAGGGGAGTTGAGGATGAAAAATTACTTAATGAATACATGTACATTATTTGGGTGATGGATACACTAGAAACCCAGACATCACCACTGCACAATATATTAATGTAATACAACAGTACTTGTACCTGTTAAATTTACACACACATACACACACACACACACACACACACACACACACACTCTTAGGGAATAATGGAAAAACCCTAAGAAGCTCCTGGGGAGGCTGAAGACTGTTTTATACTGGTGTGTTAAGGCTCCTGGGGAGGCTGAAGACTGTTTTATACTGGTGTTTTATACTGGTGTGTTAAGGTAGTGGCTGCAACCGAGGGTGGGGGATGCCATCATGCATGTGGTATGATAAATTTTAAAGCAAATATGCTGCCTTTGCCATTACACCATCAGTATTTACCTTCCTTTTGGGAATAAGTGGCAACACTTCAGACTTTTACTCTTGTCACTGGGGTAAAATCAAGGCAATAAAGAAAATCTGCGTGGGTCAAGATTTACAATAAATAGCTGTAGATTGACTAGTCTTGGACATTAATTCTCTCCCTTACACCCCTTAACTCCCACAGTTGGTGAATTATAATTTACAGTACCTTCTTCATATAATACTTCTTGGGGGAAAGTGAGAGGTTGGTAAAGTCCAAACCTGAAGACTTGCTTGATGAGGGGGCTATGAGACAGCAGTGATTAATGGGAATTCTCTGACACTTAAGCAATTCCACCCTAGAACACATTTTCGCCTCTCTTCTGAATCTCATCTTGACTAACAAAGACTAGACCTGGCCCATATCTCTTTCCCATACACATTTTAAGAAAGAACAGTTGATAACATAGGTTCAAAATAAAATATTTGAAAGAATACTTACTTTAGAAGCAAAATAAAACAATTACAGTTACTATCAGAACTGAAATATTACAACTGTTGAAGCAAGAATTTTAACATAAGCATAATGAACTAAAGGAACTAAGCTGTATGAAACAAGAATTGTAAATAGTTTTAAATAACTAAAGTAGAAATATCAGGCATAAAAGTATAATTATGGAAGTAAAGTTTATAATAGATGAGATACCTAGGAGAAAGGATAAAGTTGAAGAAACGCTTAGTGAGTCAGAAGATCACACTGAAAAATTCTCCCAGAAGAAAGTAGGGAAAGAAAAATAACTAGACTAGACAATATATAATAAATGTTAAGAGACAGCTGGGTGTGGTGATGCTCATTCCTGGTGGCTCATGCCTGTAATCTCAGCACTTTGGGGACTTGGGTCCAGAAGTTAGAGACCAGCCTAGGTAGCATAGTGAGAACTTGTATCTACAAAAAATAAAAAAATTAGCCAGGTGTGGTGGCACATGCCTGTAGTCCCAGCTACTCAGTAGGTTGAGTTGGAAGGATTGCTTGATCCCAGGAGGTTGAGGCTGTGGTAAGCTGTGATCATGCCACTGCACCCCAATCGGCACAACAGAGAAAGATCCCAACAGAGAGAGAGAGAGAAGGGAAGGGAAGGGAAGAGAGAGAAAGAGAGGGAGAGGAGTGAGAAACAGATAGACAGATCGAATATAAAAGAAGTGGCAATGCACAAAAACTAGTGGCCAAAAGAAAGTAAATATAAGACTGGAATAATTTTTTTAAATGATGGAAATAAATATCCAATATCCAAGAATGAAAGAAGGTCTCTGATCAAAAGGGTCTTAGAATACAAAACAGAAAAAAAAAAAAACAAAAAACCAATGCCTAGACAAATTGTAAAATTTAAGAATATTAATGACAAAGAGTACATTACATACAGAGAAAAAAGAATCAAACTGACAACAGTCTTCTCAATAGCAACTCTGGATACAAAAAATATATAGACTTGGTTCTTTTCCAAGAACCAAGTCTAGTTGGGCTCGGTGGCTCAGCCTGTAATCCCGCGCCTTTGGGAGGCTGAGGTGAGTGGGTTGCCTGAGCCCGCGGGTTTGAGACCCGCCTGGCCAGCGAGACCTCATCTCTACAATAAATCAAAAAATCAGCTGGGCGTGGTAACGCATGCCTGTAATTCCAGCTACTTGGAAGGCTGAGGCGGAAGGATCGCCAGAGCCCAGGAGTTTGAGGCTGCGGTGGTCGAGAGTGGCCACTGCACTCCAGTCTGGGCGACAGAGTGAGACTCCAACTCAAAAAAAAAAAAAAAAAAAAGAACCATATCTATATATTGTGCACTACTGACATCCAAGAGAACTACCAGGCAATTTTAGTGCCAAATGGCAAATACTCAGTCAACTTAGTGGAAATATTTTCACAAATACATATATATATTTATATATATAAAACCATTTTTCATGTAAAGGATCCTGGAGAAAAATTCTCTGGAGCTGGTCATGTTATCACTCCCTGCCTTTTGCTGGAGCACTTTCTGTAACACACTTCACTTAAGAATCACAATCCCAGTATTCTGGAATCATAGGAAAATTCCTCGCAGATATCACAAAGATAAATTTAAGAAAAAATAAGAAAGGCCAGGCTCGGTGGCTCAGCCTGTAATCCAGCACTTTGGGAGGCTGAGGCGAGTGGTTGCCTGAGCCTGTGGGTTCGAGACCCACCTGGGCAACTTGGTGAGACTTCATCTCTACAATAAATCAAAAAAATCAGCCGGGTGTGGTAGCGCACACCTGTAGATGTAGCTACTTGGAAGGCTGAGGTGGAAGGATCGTGGGAGCCCAGCAGGTCGAGGCTGTGGTGGCTGGGAGCGGCCACTGCACTCCAGTCTGGGCGACAGAGTAGTAATAATAATAATAATAATAATAATAACAACAACAACAACAGTAATAAGTTAACACGTGCCACCAGAAGAATAAAAATAGAATGCGTGACTTTCCAATAAGCAGAAGAAAATCTTATTTAACCAATAGGAGCCTGGAAAGAATGTTAAAAAGTAATAATAAAATATGGATCTTTTGAAATATGATGGCAGAAATATGTGCTAAAAGAAGAGCAACAAAAATAAGCTAAGCTTACCTACCAAGTGTTAGAGAATTTCGGCTTGGATTAAAAATTGGGACCCAGAAATATGACGCCTATAAGGGACAAATTCATAACAATTGTTACCAAAAAAGGTTAAATTAAACGAATAGGAAAAGAATTGCATCCAAATATTAATCCCCAAATTATAGTATAATAATTTTAATAACAAAAATAGTATTCAAAACAAATACAAAAAGGAATATGGATCAGTAAGATATTATGATCATGAAAATATATACATTTTGACAATAGAGCCTCAAATACATAAAGGAACAACCAAGAGATACTGAGAGAAAGAAATAAATCAGCTACTGAGATGTAAATTTTATTATACCTAAGAAACTTGTAGCTCAAACAAAAATAAAGAAACAGAATATCTGGAAGTCACATTTGATGTGCAGCAATATATAAAGAGAGAAATAATTCATCATAATGATGAAAATACATTCTTCTTCAGCAGTTATAGAATGATCTTAAAAATTGGTCAGGTCCTAGTCCACAAAGAAAGCATCAAGAATTTCAAACAAGTCAAAGCAGATATATCTACCAAAATGCAGTAATATTTTTTAAGTATTACAAAAAATTTTTTTAAAACAAATCTCATCTACTGAAACCTAAACAAGTCATTGAATAATATTAAAGAGGGAATCTTAAGGAAAATTATAGTGTTCTCAGCAACAATGGAAACATTACAAGCCAAAATTTGTGGGACAGAGATAAAGTAACATTTAGATGGAAATTTTTTATTTTAAATACAACTGTCAGAAAAAAAAGAAATATTGAAATCAAATGAATTCAAATATTTTAAAAAAGCAATAAGCAACCGGGCTCGGTGGCTCAGCCTGTAATCCCGTGCCTTTGGGAGGCTGAGGTGAGTGGATTGCCTGA
>NW_007247188.1:10264-41699 GCF_000164805.1 Carlito syrichta | reverse complement strand
CGTGTGGTAGCGCATGCCTGTAGTTCCAGTTACTTGGAAGGCTGAGGCGGAAGGATCGCCGGAGCCCAGCAGGTCGAGGCTGTGGTGGCTGGGAGCGTGCCATTGCACTCCAGTCAGGGCGACAGAGTGAGACTCCAACTCAAAAAAAACCCCAAAAAACAAAAAACACTCCAACAAGATTAGGATTAAGAAAATAATGCCTTTTATAACCACTACTTTTTAACAGAGTAAACAGATTTGTCCACCACTATAAAACTTTTGAAAGGCTTAAGTGGTATACAGTGTGAAAGGGAAGAGATAAAAGTGTCAGTATTTGCAGATGAAATAATCATCTATAAATAAAAGCCACAGAATCAACAGGCAAAGTCATGTTGCTAAAGACTTTAGTGTGAGTGCTAGATAAAATATTAACCAAGAAAAAAAATTTCTTCCGTAGTAATAACCAACTAGAAAACACTATATAAAGTAAGATATGTACCACAATAACAACAAATCTATAAAGAATAACTGATGTTTTAGTAAAATATTCACAGGACCATTATGGATTAAAAAAATTTAACTCTATTAAAGTATATAAATCCTTGAACAAATGAAGAAATATACCATGTTTATTTATGGCATGACAACAAAAGTAGACTGGTTTCTGCATTGAATGTTATAAATTCACAATCTCATTAAAATTCCAGACAGGCCTGAAGTAGAGGCTCACATTTATAATCCCAGCACTTTGGGAGGCCAAGGCAGGAGGATGGCTTGGGCCCAGAAGTTCTAGAACAGCCTGGGCAATATTGTGAGACCCCATCTTTACATAAAATGTAAAAATTGGTGGTGCATGCCTGCGGTCCCAGCTACTTAGTAGGCTGAGGTAGGAGAATCACTTGAGCCCAAGAGTTCAAGACAGCAGTAAGCTATGATCACACCACTTCATTCCAGCCTAGGCAACTCAGTCAGACCCTGTCTCTTCAAAAACAAAAACAAAACAAGGGATATTTTTGATGAACTTAACTCAATGTATTTTTATAAATAGCTAATTTATCTTTTTAAAAAAGGCATAAGGTGAGCTTGTTCTATCAAATATAAAGATAAGCTACAAAGCTAAGGTAATAAAAAAAACTAGCACAAAAACACATAAACCAACCAAGCCTAAAATACATATATACATATAGGAACTTAAGATACAATAAAGTTAGCACTGAAAGCAAAAAGTAAAAGGAAGACTGTTTTATAGATTATGTTGAAAGCAAAACTGGCTTTAAAATTTAAAAAATTATAAATGGAAAATAATTCTATATTATAATTTATATATTTTAATAATTATATATTTATAATAATATATTATTACAAATGGAAAATAATAACCTGGGTATTTGCTGCATACCATATAAAGTTGGACTCCAAATTGATTAAAGATCTAAAAATCAATGGCAACACAATGAAACTAAGCCAGGGACAGTGGCTCATGCTTATAATCCCAGCACTTTGGGAGGCTGAGGTGAGAGGAATGCCTGAGCCCATGGGTTTGAGACCAGCCTGGGCAACTTAGTGAGACTTCATTTCTACAATAAATCAAAAAATTAGCCAGGCATGGTGGCGTGTGCCTGTAGTTCCAGCTACATGGAAGGCTGAGGTGGAAGGATCACCTGAGCCCAGTAGGTCAAGGCTGTGGTAGCCATTAGTGTGCCACTGCACTCCAGCCTGGGTGACAGAGTGAGACTCAAATTCAAAACTAAAACAAAACAAACAAACAAACAAAACAGTGAAACTAATAGAAAAAATTAGGATAATATTTTTTGTGAATTAAGAGGAGAAAAAGATTAAACAAGAGCTAAAAAGTACATAAGACAAAGGGACTTATATAGTTACTTGGATATTTAAGATTTCTACTCAAAGATGGGCACAACAAAAAAAATTAAGAAAGAGGTGTCATAATAGGAAAAATATTTTCAATTTCTAAAATCAACAAAAGATTGATACTTAATAATAGAATCTACAGAGGGCTCATGAAGACAAATATAAGATGGGAAATTCTATAGAAAATAGAAAAGTGCATAGGAAGAAATCCCTAAACTCACAAGTAATCAGAGAAATACACATAAAAAATAAAATCAACTTTGTACTCAGCAAAATGGAAAAAAATTACAAAAACTAGAAAAGACTACATATTGATAAGGATGTGATATAATCACAACTTTCATACACATCTAAGAAGTAGCTACTGGTACAGTAATTTTGTAAAGCATTCTAGAAGTACTTAATTAAAATAAATGTATGCATTTATCCAGATACTGTATAAATATATCAGATAAATTTTTGCACTGATTTGTAAGGGAACATAAATAATAAGTCCATTATGACTTTGTTTGTAGCAACTGGGTATTGAGTAAAATGTAGTTATCCAACCCCAGGAAAAAGAAAGAGTAGAATGGTAATGTACACTATTAAATGTCATGTAGAGATCAGAAACAACAAACTGGACATACAAAAACAATAGAATTGGATCTCAAAAATGCAATTTGAGTTTTTGTTTTTGTTTTTTTTTGAGTTGGAGTCTTACTCCATCACCCAGGCTGGAGGGCAGTGGTACACTCACGGCCACCCCTGCATCGACCTACTGGTCTCTGACACTCCTTTCTGGAACTATAGGCATGCACTACTTCACCTGGCTAATATTTTTTGATTTATTGTAGAGACGAGGTCTTGCCTGGGCTAGTCTCAAACCCATGGGCTCAGGCAATTTACTCTGCTCGGCCTACCAAAGTGCTGGGGTTACAGGCTGAACCACCAAGCCCTGCTGAGTTTTTCTTTCTTTCTTTCTTTTTTTTTTTTTAGCTAGAAATTGAATAAGAAACTTACAGTGC
Source organism: Carlito syrichta (assembly GCF_000164805.1). Classification (NCBI taxonomy): domain Eukaryota; kingdom Metazoa; phylum Chordata; class Mammalia; order Primates; family Tarsiidae; genus Carlito; species Carlito syrichta. Next base: position 38,841 of record NW_007247188.1, on the reverse strand, counting down.
ATACCTATCAAACATTAACACATATTTTACAGGGATAAAAACAATGAAACGTTTTATAATTAAAGACATATATTAAACATATTAGGCTGACTATGGGCGACAGAGTGAGACTCCAACTCAAAAAAAAAAAAAAAAGAAAGAAAGAAAGAAAGAAAGAAAAAAGAAAATTTAATTCAAGAGAAAGCAGGAAAGAAAGAAAAAACCCTGAAGTTTGAAAGTACAAAATACCAGAAAAATAAATCCAAATTTATTAGTAAGCACAATAACAAAACAGTTCATTTAGTAAAAGACAAAAAATATCACATTGTATTAAAATAGCTAAATGCTCTTTTCTTTTTTTTTGAGTTGGAGTCTCACTCTGTCGCCCAGACTGGAGTGCAGTGGCCGCTCCCGGCCACCGCAGCCTCGACCTGCTGGGCTCCGGCGATCCTTCCGCCTCAGCCTTCCAAGTAGCTGGAACTACAGGCGCGCGCTACTACGCCTGGCTAATTTTTTAATTTATTGTAGAGATGAGGTCTCGGCCAAGTTGCCCAGGTGGGTCTCGAACCTGCAGGCTCAGGCAATCCACTCACTTCAGCCTCCCAAAGGCACGGGATTACAGGCTGAGCCACCGAGCCTGGCTCTTTTCAAGAGACATCATTAAGACTTAAGGACATGGTTTATCAGCTTTCTATTTGCTGTTCTAACAAACTACTACAAATTTAGTAGCTTAAAACACCAGAAATGTATTATCTTACAGTTCTATAGATCAGAGGTCTGACATAGGTCTCACAGGGCTAAAATGGATGTGTCTGTAATTCTACTTTCCTTTTCTAAGGCTTTAAGGGGATAATCTATTTTCTTGTTTTTCAGTTTCTAGAGTTCCCCTTCCTCCATCTTCAAAGTCAGTAATATTGCATCTCTGTGCCTTTCTTATATAGTCTCATCCCACCTCACTCTCCTTTTCTGCTTCTTACTTCCCATTTTAATTTTTATCTTTTAATTTTTTTTTGAGTTGGAGTCTCACTCTGTCACCCAGACTGGAGTGCAGTGGCACGCTCACGGCCACCGCAGCCTTGACCTGCTGGACTCTGGTGATCCTTCCTTCTCAGCCTTCCCAGTAGCTGGAACAATAGGCGTGCGCTACCATGCCCGGCTAGTTTTTGATTTATTGTAGAGACGAAGTCGCGCCAAGTTGCCCGAGCTGGTCTCGAACCCGCGGGCTCAGGCAATTCACCTGCCTCGGCCTCCCAAAGTGCTGGGATTACAGGCTGAGCCACTGAGCCTGACCTACTTCCAATTTTAATGACCCTTGAGATTATATCGGACCCGGATAGGTAATCTAGTACAATCTCCCTATTTTAAGGTCAGTTAATTTGCAACCTTAACTTCATCTGCAATCTTAATACCCTTTGCCATGTAACATAACATTCAGGGTCCTGGGATTAAGATGCAGATCAGGGACCATTATTTTGCCTACTACACACAGAAAAAATAAAACTGAAGATATGGAAAATATACTGGCACAATACTAAATATGAATAAAGTTCTCAGAATAGCAATATCAGAAAAACTGTATGAATACTAGAAAAATAATCCTAAGAGAAAAAAAGCATTATAGAACAATTCTCAAATAGAATATATCTAATATAGCCTCAAAACATATAAAGCAAACAGATTTAAAATCAAAATTGATGAATCCATAATCATATATAGGGTTTTAAACATACCTATTCCTGTAATTGATAGAGCAACCAAATAGGAAGTAGCAGGAAGTCCAAATTTTAATTTAAATAATTCAAGGAACAGGCTTGATCTAAAAGACAGATATAGAACTCTATGCCCTACAGTTTAAATATATTCATTATTTTAAAATATACATAGATTTTTTTTCTTTTGACGATGTGGGGTACAATTCAGGGTTAGGTGTACAAATGTTAATTATGCAGATACCCTTGTTGATGAAGTATGCCCCCCCCAGGCAGATTTCCCACTACTGCCAATCCCACTTGCCTGGCCCTTTCCCAGCAGTTTTCCGCTACTGCCAATCATTTTCTTACAGTATTACAATAATTGTTCAAGGTCTGCTTATGAGTGAGAATATGTAATACGCAGTTCTTTGTTTCTATGAAAGATCACGCCGTATTATAGACTCTAAGTCCATTCAGGTTGCTGTGAAGTTCACGATTTTGTTCTTTATGACTGCATAATATTCCATCGTGTATATGTACCACATTTTAAAAATCCAGTCCTCTTTTGATGGGCAGCATAGTGGGTTCCATGTTCTTGTTACTGTGAACAATGCTGTGATAAACATACGTGTGCAGGTATCTTTTTTATAGAGTGATTTGAGTTCTTCCAGGTATATTCCCTGTAGGGGAATTGCGGGGTGGTATGGAAGGTTGATTTTTAGATCTTTTAGGAATGGCCACACTGTTTTCCACGAGGCTGTACTAGTTTATAATCCCACCAATAGTGTAGCAGTGTTCCCTTTTCACCACATCTTCTCCAGCAACTGTTTTTTTTTTTTTGAGTTATTGATGATAGCCATCCTGACTGGAGTAAGGTGGTGTAGTTTTAATTTGCATAGAATATTTTTGTTTGTTTGTTTTTGACTTGGAGTCTCACTCTGTCACCCAGACTGGAGTGCAGTGTCTGCTCCCAGCCTCGACCTGCTGGGCTCCAGTGATCCTTCCACCTCAGCCTTCCAAGTAGCTGGAACTACGGGTGCACGCTACCACACCCGACTAATATTTTTGATTTATTGTAGAGATGAGGTCTTGCCAAGTTGCCCAGGTGGGTCTCGAACCCGTGGGCTCAGGCAATCCACTCACCTCGGCCTCCCAAAATGCTGGGATTACAGGCTGAGCCACCGAGCCCGGCCTGCATAGAATATTTAAATGAGATGATAACATACCAGATCACAAAGTGAATCCAACAAATACTACTACTAATCTATACCACACAGGGCACATCGTTTGGCCTCAATTTAATACAATTAGAAATGAGTCTTAAAAAAATCATAAGCTTCCCATGGAAAGTTTTAAAACTTCAAATAAACTCATGAATAAAATAATTAATACTGAAAATATTTCTTGAGCAATAATAAAAACACCATATACCAAAACCTGGAAGAGGCAACTAAAGTGCTACTTGGAAATACCTGCTACTGACCAGGCATAATGGCTCACTCCTATAATCCCAGCACTTTGGGAGGCAAAAAGCCTAGAGGATTGCCTGAGCCCAGGGGTTCAGATCAGGCTGAGCAACTTGGCGAAACTTCGTCTTTACAATAAATCAAAAAATTAGCTGGGCATGGTGACTCACACTAGTAGTTCCAGCCTCTTGGGAGGTTGACGTGGAAGGATTATCTGAGACCAGCAGGTCAAAGCTGTGGTAGCCATGTACTCCAACCTGGAAGACAGAGTGAGACTCCAACAAAAATAAACAACCAAACAAATAAAATACCTAGTCCTAAATGCTTATATTATAAAGGAATCTTTAAAAATAATAAAATGCCAAGTCAAGAAAGTAAATGACATCAACAGAATAAACTGAAAGTAGATGGAAGAAAATAACAAAGACAAAAATTATAAGGTTGAGAAAAGAAAAATGATATACAAGTAAACAATATTTGGAATTAAAAACAGGACAAATCTAAAGATATAGCAGAGAATAACAATTTTAAAACCTATTAGCAAATCTATGAGAATGAATATGAGAATGAGAATGATTGAAAAAAATAATAAAATTGAATAGACTTATTTCTCTTATAATAATTGAATCAGTAGCTAAATATGTACCATGCATATTTCCAGGGAGGAAGGTATGTTCAGAAGGTTTTTCATACAAATTCTTCCAAACATTAAATGAACAGATAATTTTGATCTTATATCAACTGCCCAGATATTAGAAGAATTAACATTCCTGTTATAAAGAAAATGGTTAAAATAGGTAGAACAGAGTCAGAAAAAGCCAGCTAAAGCAGAAGGTTTAAATAAGATCCAGAATCTCAAAACATTATATGAACATTTCCAGGTTTTAATTTTTAAAATAACTTATACCAAAAACCAGAAAGATCTCAAAGTGAATGAAGAAGGACAATCAAGAGATGCTTATATCACAGACAGCAGACACTCTCGTCCATTTTAAAAAAAGATATGCTTATTGGTGGGAATGTAAATTGGTACAACCTCTATGGAAACAGTATGGAGATTTCTCAACTAAATATAAAACTACCATTTGCTCCAGCAATCTCACTATTGGGTATCAACCCAAAGGAAAATAAGTCTTTATATCAAATATACCTGCACTCTTATGTTTATAGTAGCATTGTTCACAATAGCAAAGATATGGAATCAACCTAAATATCCATCAATGGATGATTGGATAAATAATATGTGATGCATATATATATATACACACAATGGAATACTATTCAGTCAAAAAAAAGAATGAAAATATATTTTGCTGCAACATGATGGGTGGAACTGAAGACCATTATCTTTTTTATTTTCATTTTTGTAGACAAGGTGTATGAGTGCAGTTTGGTTACATTGATATATTGTGTAGTGGTGAAATCTGGGCTTTTGGTGTTATCATCACCCAAATGGTGTACATTGTATCCATAAAATAATTTCTCATTCTTTGCCCCACTCCCACTCTCTCATCTTTCCAAGACTCCAATGTATATTATTCCACTTTCTATGTCTATGTGTACATATGACTTAGCTCCCCTTATAAGTGAGAATATGCAGTATTTGACTTTCTGTTTTGGGGTTATTCCACTTAAAATAATTGCCTCCAGTTCCACTCATGTTGCTGCAAAATACATGATTTCATTCTTTTTATGGCTGAATAGTATTCCATGGTGTGTGTGTGTGTGTGTGTGTGTGTGTGTGTGTGTGTGTGTGTGTGTGTCTTATGTTTTCTTTATCCAGTTATCTACTGATGGACATTTAGGTTGACTCCATGTCTTTGCTATTGTGAATAGAACTGTGATAAACATATTTTTGCAGCTATCTTTTTGATATAATTTCTTTTTCTTTGGGTAGATACCCAGGAGAGGTCATTATTTTAAGTCAAACAACTCAGAAACAGAGTCAAATACCACATGTTCTCATTCATAAGTGGGAACTAAATAATGTGTAACATAGACATTGAGTATGGAATGATAGACATCAGAGATTTGAAAGGGTGGGATGCTGGAGAGTAGGTGATAAGAAATTACTCACTGGGTATAACGGACATTATTTGAGTAATGACTACACTAAAATCCTAGATTTTACCATTACAGAATATATTTGTGTAACAAAATTGACTCATAACCCTTAAACTTATACAAATAAAAACAGATGCCAATATCAAGATGAAGAGACGCTAGAGTTATCTGACAGTTGTATGACAGAGGTGTCAATGAAGCTGTCATAAAAAATGCCTCCATAAGCAATTGCAAAAATTCTTGAAACAAATTTTTAAAAACCCCAGAAAACATCAATAAATAAGAAAGCTTCAAGAAAGTCTCAGCAAAGAAATAAAAGATAAAACTAAAATATACTATCACCAACATAAAAAGCTTAGTAGATAGGTCAAACAGTACAACGAAGGGGACAGAGGAAAGAATCAGTTGAGTAGAACATAGAACAAAAGAAATGGCCAATCTTAACGAAACAGAAAAGTAAATAAATAGAGATTCAGGAGTTTTGTGACAATAATAAAAGATCTAATATTTGTGTCATCAGAATTACAGAAGGAAAGGAGAAAGAAGATGGAGCTGACAAGGTACTCAAAGAAATAATGACTGAAAATTCCTCAAATTTAGCAAAAGACAAACCTGTATATTCAAGAAGCTGAGCAAATCTCAAACAGGTTAGCCCAGAGGAATGCACACCAAGACACATTGTAGACACACTTATGAAAATTAAGACAAAGCAAAATCTTGAAAGCAGCCAGAGAAAAGTGACACCTTACATATATAAGAAAAAACTATTTGAATGACAGAGGACTTCTCATTAGAAACTATGGAGGCCAGCTGGGCATGGTGGCTCATACCTGTAATCCCAGCATTTTGGGAGGCAGAGTTGAGAGGATTGCCTGAGCCCAGGGATTTGAGACAAGCCTGGGCAACTTGGCAAGACCTCGGCTCTACAATAAATAAAAAAATTAGCCGGCCGTGGTGGCACATGCCTGTGGTTCTAGTTACTTGGATGGCTGAGGTGGAAGGATCGCCTGAACCCAGCAGGTCAAGGCTGCGGTGACCATGAGCATGCCTCTGCACTCCAGCTTGGGCAACAGAGTGAGATTCCAACACAATAAAATAAACTAAACTAAACTATGGAGTCGAAGGAAGTGGCACAATATTTTTAGGAACTAAAAGAAAACAACTGTTAACCAAGAATCTCATACCCACAGAATACATTCTTCAAGAATAAAGGAGAAATCAAAACATTATCAGATAAAGGAAACAATAAAATTGCTGTTAGCAGACTTACTCAAAAAGAATGGCCAAAGAAAGTCCTCTAACAGAAAGAGAGTTCTTTAAAAAGGAATACTGAAGTATCAGTAAAGAAGAAAGAACACAGTAAGCAAAAACTGAGTGAACACAAAAGCTTTTTCTCCTCTTGAGTTTTCTAAATTATGTTGAAGCAAAAATTATAACATTGCCTGAGATCCTTCTAAATGTATTAAAGAGGGAATAATTAAGACAATTACATTATAAGTGGGAGAAGCAAAGAGAAATAAAGGAAGGGAAAATTTCTGTACTTCACCCAAACAATAAATAATGACATGAGTAGAATGTAATAAATTATCTACATGTAGTATGATGCCTAAAACAGCTACTTTAAAAATCTATATGAGCCAGGCTCGGTGGCTCAGCCTGTAATCCCTCACTTGGGGAGGCTGAGTTGAGTGGATTGCCTGAGCCCGCGGGTTCGAGACCCGCCTGGGCAACTTGGCGAGACCTCATCGCTCCAATAAATCAAAAATTAGCTGGGTGTGGTAGCGCGCACCTGTAGTTCCAGCTACTTGGAAGGCTGAGGTAGAAGGATCGCCGGAGCCCGGCAGGTCGAGGCTGCGGTGGCCGGGAGCGGCCACTGCACTCCAGTCTAGGTGACAGAGTGAGACTCCAAATAAATAAATAAATAAATAAATAAATATAAAAAAGAAAATCTCCAAACACTTAAAAATTAAACAACACACATCTAAATAATTCACGGGTTAAAGGGGAGTCTCAAGTTATGAGACACAGCTATAACAGACCTAGTAGGGAAATTTATAGTACTAAGGGAATGCATTGGGTTAGAGGAAAAGTCTCAAATCGATATCTAAGCTCTCACTCAAGAACAAAAGAACAAAATAAACCCAAAGCAAGAAGAAAATAATAAAAATTTAAATATCAATACAATTGAACACAAAAACATAATAGAGATGATTAAACCAAGAGCTTGTTCTTTGAAAAGATTAAGGAAATAGACAAGACTCACAGTACTAATATCAGAAATGAAACAGAGTTTCACTCATGACTGCAAATATCAAAAAGATTATAAGGATTATTATTCTACTCCCATGGATTTAATAACTTAGATGAAATGGAATAATTCCTCCAAAAACACAAACTACCACAACTTACTCCATATTAAATAGGTAATTGGAATAGCTTTATAACTATTAAGGAAATCAAATCTGTAGTTTTAAAATTGCCCAGAAAGTAATATCCAGGCATGTATGCCCGATTGTCATTGGACATCACAAAAAGATAAAATTACAGACCAATAATCCTCATGAATATAGATGAAAAAATCTTTAACACAATATTACTAAGTAGAATTAGCAATATGTAAAAAAAAGTGTTATGCCAATGGACCTCACTCCTGGGATGCAAGCTGGTTCAATATTAGAAAAATATTCAATGTAGTCAACAATATTACCAGGTTAATGAAGAAAAATCACATAAACATATCAATACAGAAAAAAGGCATTTGACAAAATTCAATTCCCATCCCTAATTTAACATTTTCAGAAAAATAGGAATGCAGGAGATATTACTTGAATGGATAAACTGAATCTAAAAAAATCCTACAGCTAACATTATACTTAATAGAGTAAGGCAGAATGCTTTCCTCTGACACTGGGAACAAGGCACAGATGCCTGCTGTCACCACTGTTATTTGACATAGTGCTAGAAATCTAGCCAGGGCAATAAGCAAGAAAAGTAGATAAGAGGCATACAGATCAGAAAGAAAATGGTAAAGCACCATTTACAGATGACATAATTGTGCAGACAGAAAAATCACAAGGAACTTGTACTCCTAGAATTAATAAGTGAGTTCAGCAAGGTCACAGATACAAGATCAGTATATGAAAATCAATTGTATTTCTATGTACCACTAGAGCAAAACCTCTATAACTGAGGCTGGATAATTTGTAAGGAAATGAGATTTATTTAGCTCACAGTTCTGGAGGCTGTACAGGAAGCTTAGCACTGGCATCTGCTTCTGTGAAGTACCTCAGGAAGCTTCCAGTCATGAGAAAAGGTGAAGGGGGAACAGGTGTATCACATGACGAGAAAGGGAGCAAGAGTGAGAGGGAAGGAAGGTGCCATGCTCTTTTTAATCACATCTTTGGGATGTATGGCTAGGCAAAGAGTTCTTAGACTTGACAGCAAAAGCATAATCCATAAAAGGAAAAATTAATAATTCAGACTATTAAAAAATTTTGCTCTGCAGAAGACCCTGCTAAGAGAACAAAAAGACAAACTACAGAGTGGGAGGAAGAATTTGTAAATCACATACCTGACAAAGAAACTAGTATCTAAAATATATATTTTATTATATATGTACACATATACAGTAAATATTGAGTATATATAGTATAACATAGTCTGCATCTACACTATATAGTACATATTTATAGCATATAGCATACGCATCTATCTATATATCTATCTCTCTATATATATCTCCATATATATCTCTCCATATATATTTATATAAAATAAATTTAAAAAGAAAACCAGGCACAGTGGCTCATGCCTGTAGTCCCAGCACTTTGGGAAGCAAAGGCGAGAGGATTGTCTGAGTCCAGGGGTTTGAGACCAGCCTGGGCAACTTAGTGAGACCTGGTCTCTACAATAAATAAATTTTTAAAAATTAGCCAGGTGTGGTGGCACACACCTGTGATCCCAGCGTGCCACTGCACTCCAGCCTGGGCGACAAGAGCGAGGCTTCAACTCAAAAAAAAAAAAAAAAAAAAGTGAGCAAAAATGCAACCAATCCAATTAGAAGATTAACAAAAGACATGAAGAGACACTTCAAAGAAGAGCTAGATAGTAAATATATGAACATGAGAAGATGTTCAACTTCATTAGACATTAGGGAAATGTAAATTAAAACCAAAATGAGATATCGCTACACATGTATTCAAATAACTAAAATTTTAAAAAGAGATAATACCAAATGCTGGAGAGAATGTGAAGAAACGGCATTAGTCATATACTACTAGGGAGAATATAAAATGGCATATCACTCTGAAGACCACAACGAGATTACATGCCTATCTGAATGGCTGAAGTAAAAAAGTATAGACAACACTAAATGTAGATTAGGATTTAGAGGAACTCTATCAGTCATACACTACTGGTAGGAATAAACAATGGAAATCACTCTGGAAAACAGTTTGGTAGTTCCTTACAAAACTAAACATGTAACTAGCATACAACCCAGCTACTGCACTCCCAGACACTTATCCCAGAAAAATGAAGGTTTGTGTTCACACAAAGATCTGGACACAAATGTTTATATTGGCTTGATACATAATAGCCCCAAACTAGAAATAATAGATGAATGATTAAACAAATGCTGGTGCAGCCATACAGTGGAACACTATTCAACAATAAAAAGAAGCAACCTACTGAGACATATAACATTCTCAATGGAATCGCCAAAAAATTATGCTAATTGAAAAAATATATAACCCCAAAAGGTTATATACTATATGACACCACTTATGTAACTGATATAGTTTGGATATTTGTCACCTCCAAATCGCATGTTAAAATTAGATCCCCAATGTTTGAGGTGGGGCTTAATGGGAGGTAAATAAGTCATGGAGGGAATCCCTCATGAATGGCATAGTGCATTCGTGCTTAGAGTGCTGTTCTCACTCTATTTGTTTCCACAACATCTGATTACAAAGAGCCTGGCACCTTTCTCCCCCTTCTCTGCTGCTCCCTTTCTTGCCATATAACACGCCTGCTCCCCACTTGCCATCTACCATGACTGGGAGCTTCCTGAGGTCTTTACTAGAAGCAGATGGCAGTACTATGCTTCTTGTATGACCTGAAGAACTGTGAGCCAAATAAACCTTTTTTCCTTATAAACCACTGAACCTCAGGTATTCCCTAATAGCAATGCAAAGCAGACTAAGACAATAATAATATTCTTGAAATTACAAAGTTATAGAAATCTAGAACTGATTAGTGGAGCCAGGCATTAAACAGGAGTGGGGACAGGAGGAAAGTAGATATGTTTAAAAAGACAAAATGAAGGATCCTCTACAAATATAGGTCTAGAGTTGGAAATCTGGAAATTAACTAACAACAGACCGAGTAACAGGAGAAAATTAACTTTATGTGCAAAAGCAATAAAAGGGAAGGCAGTCTTTGGGGAGAATTGACTCACTCTTTTCAGATCGAGTAAAGCTGGAGTGTTAAAGGGAGAGTGGCATTTGTCAAATGGAGAAGGAGGGAAGGGCATGCTTGGCAGTGGGAATAGCATTAGCAAAAGCACAGAGAAAAACTGTGGGGCACAAAGTGGGAAGGACAGCAGCAGAAGTGGGAATGGGCAGGTCATGAAGGTCCTCCCAGCCAGGCTCAGAAGCTGGGATTTGGTCCCAGAGAAATGAAATTGTTTCAAGCAAGGTAATGACCCAACAGGACTTGACTTAGAGAGGAATTCTAGGCAGGACTGGTGTGATGGAGAGGCACAGGCATAGATTCAGCCCTACAGGTTCTTATCCTGCATGTTTCTCAAAGTGAGGACCAAGAGCCTTCTTTCAATCACCTGAGGTGAAATGGGTGGGTGGATGTGTGTGCGGACTTGTACATGGACGGGTTCTTGGACCCAAATTCAGATTTAGGAATCTCAATGGAGGAGACTGAGCACTGTGCATTCCTGATGATCTTTCCAGGGGGGAGTCTCCAGTTCATTTTTAAAGTTTGTAAATTTCTGCCCCAGGAAGGAGTGTAAACCAGTCAGTCTCTTCTGAAGAAACAGTGACAGACCAATGACAGACCCTTGCTGAGGGAATCATGTTCCATACCAGCACTTCTCTGACTTATTGTGCAAACAAATCACCTGAGTCAGTGAATCTGGGGTGGGACTGAGGTTCTACATTCTGACATGCCCCAGGTCATGTGGTAACTGCTGGTCCTGTACCACATTAAGTAAATTGACTCTGCCATGTTCTGCCTCTCTGCGGCCACTGCTGATGGCCTGCTCTTGAATTGGGTGGTCACAGCTGGTCCCATTACTGACCCGCAGTCTTGCAGCCTGGGGAAAGGCTTTGCCTCAACAGGCTGATACTGATTACTTGCAGGAATCTGGTCCTCCAACTTAAATTTGAACTGGAAAATCCAAGGACTAAATATAACTCAGTGGGTCCTAGAAGAAAAAAAGCAGTAGACTAGAAGAATTTGATGTGGAAACAAGGTGTGTCATCAGAATGGCAGATTACCATTGAAACCTGAGAATAGCATTGAAGCCTGTTCTCTGGCTCCCATTGCTGTGCTGGATCCTATTAGCTTCTGAACCACATTCAAGTCTCCTGGATTTTTCTGACAACTCCTCTTTCTCGCTTGAATTGGTACATCCTTATAATAATTGGCTCATACTTGAAGGGGCCTGAGGGAAACTCTTCCTTATTGTTTTAATTTGCCAGAGTTGTCATAACAAAATATTACAGAAGACCTGGAATGAATAATGCAACATGTTAAGATTTTATAAAGCTGAGTGATGGAAAGTATATTTATTGTTATATTATATATGTATATATTCAAAGTATTGTATAAGTTAAGAAATCCACCTACACAATGTCAAATATTTGGTTTTACTGACATTTTCTTGAATTGACTGAAATAAACAGGCTTCGGACATTGCCTACAGGTTTCCTCACAGCTGGCTTTATTAGCATTTCTTAGTCAAAATACTTTTTGGTGAAAATGCAACTTAAGAATAAAACAGGCTTAAGTTAGAAACTTTTACACCGAGGAACTTTAAATGATTTATGCATAGAGCCTTTTCAGTAATAGTCAATAAAGCAGCCACTGTCTGTAGAAACTATAGCTTTCTGTATTAATATGAATTGATAATATAATAAATAATTCCTCATTCAATCTTAGTTAAATTATAAATTACATAAAAATAAAAAGGAAATTGTTTAATTTTAGGACTGTAATAAACTCTAAAGTTCAACTGTATTATATTGGATTTAAGTACACTTTTTGGGTATTCCCTGAAAATTCTTCTCTAGGACTAACTGAATTTATTAATGCCATTTATTGACCTCACACTGACATTATATTTAAACTGTATTCAACCATGTCTCTTTGGACACACTGATCATGGGTTATTAAAGAAATTCTTCCATCCTGGATGTGGTGGCACATGCCTGTAGTCCAGTAGTTCCAGCTACTCTGGAGGCTGAGGCAGAACAATCAATTGAGCTCAGGAATTGGAGGGTGCAGTGAGCTATGATGGTGCCACTGCACTTCAGCGTGGGTGACTTTCTTGTCAGAAAGGAAAGGAAAGGAAAGGAAAGGAAAGGAAAGGAAAACCTTCAATGACTGTTCATTAAATTTTTGGAACAACTAAAAGGAAACTGAATAGCCCCAAATACTAAAAAGGCACACAGTGACAAATCTGTTTATTTAGATTATACTTTATAAGCCCTAAAAAATCCCAAAGCTTCTATTTGCTTCTAAATTAAATCTTTAATCATTTCACTACATCATAAATGAGATATGAAAGAAAAATTTCAACTGAACTCCAATTGAATACTTGTCAATCTTAAATTTTGATTGACAAAATGGTCTGAAGATTTTCTCTCTATATATTTGCATATTGAATGTGCATGGTTTTACATAAAGGAAAACAGCAAAAGCAATTGAATGAAGTAACTGAATAAATGAACAGAAGAGGAAATTATATTGAAAGGAAAATCAAGGTATTTGATTAAAACTGCTGGTTTTATCTAAATATGACTAAATTCTGTTCAATTTATTTATTTAGGTGATCAGTACACACCAAATATTAAGCTAGGAGAATTATCTGGAGAACCAAAAATGTCTTTTACTTGGCCAAATCTGAACCCTAATTATGCTTAAATTAGGGGAGAGAAGAGAGCTTTCAGACAATGCCTCACACTAGGGGAAAAAAAGAAATCAGTGCTAGGAAAAAAGATATCCTGAATTTATTTAGTTATTTATGGAGTGCAGTGGCATGAACCCAGTTCACCACAGCCTCTACCTGCTGGGCTCAGGCGATCCTCCTACTTCAGCCTTTTGAGTAGCTGTAACTACAGGTGCACTCCACCATGCTCAGCTCCTCCTCCTCCTCCTCCTATTCACTGTAGAGATGAGGTCTCACTGAATTGCCCAGGCCGGTCTTGAACCCCTAGGCTCAGGCAATTCTCTCAAAAAAGTGCTGGGATTACAGGCTTGAGCCACCATGCTCAGCTTCCTGCATTCGTTTTTTAAAAGGTGTTTATTTTTAAATTGCTATTTTATGTGAATGCACACTTTTCTTGTTTTGTATATTTTTAAAACTCAGATCATTTATATAATTTACCTAGTGGATTGCACCTATTTAGAAATATTTAATCTTATTTTAACTTCAGTGTCAAATAAAAAATTTTTGACCTGCCCAGTGACTCACACTTGTAATCCCAGCACTTTGGGAGGCTGAGGCAGGAGAATCACTTGAGCCCAGGAGGGAAGGCTGAGGCAGAGGGATTGCCAGAGCCAGCAGGTCAAGGCTGCGGTGGCCAGGAGCGGCCACTGCCCTCCAGCCTGGGCGACAGAGTGAGACTCCAACTAAAAAAAAAAAAAAATTTTTTTTTTTGCTCTATTCTACTATTTTGCACTTAGTATTCATTAAATAAACTTGAATGAATTCCCACTTGGGTTGATTTATATAGTTCAGTTGTAGCTATTTGTACCTTCTTGTTTATTGAAGACCACCAATATCAGCAGACACATTTATGCACACAAATATTAGTATATTAAAGCTGCCCTATTTTCTAAATCACTTTTTGATTGTGATATTATAGATTTGTAGTTTAGGGGAAAATTACTTTGTTTTTATCTTGATAATTCAGTTTCTCTGTGTATACGGTTGCATTCACTGGTATGCTGCTAGTTGAATTTTTTCTGTGCTCAGTCATCTGACCTTATGTTATGCTGAAAATGGAAAAAATTAAAGTACCAAAAAAATTGGGAGAGGCAGAGAGAATCTGAAAGAGAATGAAAAGCTGAGGAAAGGAAAAAGAACTGTTTGCTCTACCTATGCAAACTACTTTAAACAATTTATACATTCAATAAAATAATTTTTTCTATACCTTCTTGAAAGTTTTCTGTTAAAAACCTGAGCTAATCTCTGGTTATTCCTGAATGCTCCAGCCTACCCATTCAACCTACTCAGATTTATTCTTTACTTTTCTCTCCGATCTTTGCCTATGCAAAAAGGAAGACATCAATTCTTAACATCTGATGTTTTTATTTACTGCTCAGTATCACATGAAACACTTACACATAATACTTCTACTTCAGAAGTCAGAATTAATATGCTTTTAGATGTAACTAGCATAACCAATCCACGTATATGGTTACAAATCTACCCTTGCAAAATAATGTATAGAAATTAATTTCATAGGTTGTGTAACCTACCTCAGCGCATTTTCATCTCATTCAGGAAACTGCTTTAACTTACATTTCACATAAGGAAGGAGAGCTCACTTTTCAAACGTATGCATTTTAAAATTATCTTTATACCACTTGAAGTTTAATATTATCTGAGGCAGGGTAGCTAGTACAGGTTAGGCATAAATCGATGAATTTCTTGTAGGTGGGTTTTAGAAAGCGTTCGGATATCCTGCAGGCTCAACGTGCCCAGGCTGAAATGTGAATTCAGTGTGGACTCTCAGTCTACCTCACCTCCTCAGCTCACCAAAGGAAAACTCCAACAAGGTGGTTCCCTGACTGGGAATCAAAGAGCCATAGAAATGGTAATAAGACCACTCCTCCACCCACAGGAGGTGGAGAAATGTCAATCTCTCCAGAGAGAGGATTACCCGGACCCCACCCTTTTTGGCGTATCAATCATCGTGAAAATCAGGCCTATTGTAAAAAGCAAAAAGCGTGGTTCCTCTCACCCATGCCAGTTCTGGCATGTCTCTCTTTTTGCTCTAATAAGCCTTGTTTTAAAACTTTGCTAGCCATTCTAATATTCATTTTAGGGTTGAGTCAAAGAATCCAGGAGTTTTGCTCCACACCTCATCCAGTATCACTATCCCTGTGACTTTTTTCTTTTTCTTTTTTTTCCCCTTTTCCTTCCCTGAGCCAGCTTCTTTCTGTTGCCCAGACTGGAGAGCAGTGGCACAATCATGGTTCACCGCAGCCTCTACCTCCTGGTCTCAGGCGATCCTCCCACCTCAGCCTCCTGGGTAGCTGGGACTACAGGCACACGCCACCACGACTGGCTAATTTTTTTCTTTTTTTTTTGTAGAGACAAGGTCTCGCTATGTTGCCCAGGCTGGTCTAAAACTCCTGAGCGCGAGCAATCCTCCCGCCTCGGACTCCCAAAGTTCTGGGATTACAGGCGGGAGCCGCCAAGCCGGAAGTAACTTTAAAAAAAATAAAAACACTGATCAAAGCGCTGTGGTTCCAGCAAGCTAAAGAGTATTAAGATTGGCTGAAGAGAGCACTGCAAAATACTTGCAGCGATCCCATCCAAGGAATTTGCCAGAAATCGCTAAGAAATGTTCCAGCCTAACGAGGGAAAATTAAAAATAAAATCTTCACAAACCCCCTTCTCTCTTCTCCATTCCCCTTTCACTTCGGATTTTGCTATAGAACAGTTCTCCTTGCGGAAGTCAGAAGCGAAGCGCATTTCAAAGCGTTTGCGGTGGCCGCAATTTTTTTCAGGTGGTTTCGGAATAGATTTCAAACAGTTTTAATTAAATCAACAAAAAGAGCAACTAAACGTACATGCCGGCTGACTGCTCAGTTCCTATCGTGTACAGGAAGCCAAGCAATTCGCCATGTCTGCGGTGTACGACACAAGACAACCGGAAGTCGCTGTGATAAGCTTTTCCGGTACCGGCGGTAAAAGCAGTCCTACCAGGAGGAAGCGGAAGTGAGGCTCGTAAACCGCTCGGGATTCCTGGAGTCACTCATTTTGGAGCCGGCTTGCTTTCTTCTGAGGATGCGATTTAGTGGGTGGAGACTTACAGCGTCCGAAACTATACGTCATTTCCAACAATTGTCTAAATGTGTGAATGACGGTGGCAGCAAGTCTTCTCGATTGCCGTTAGTTGCAGCAGGATTTGGAATTAGAATAAAGACGTTTATGAATTTAATACATGCTAGCACTGTATCCCTCCCCTGTGTTTAAAGGAGACTCAGGAAAGCTCTATTAAAGAAAGAAGGTGGCAAGAGGGAGGGGACAGTGTCTGGATCCTTACCACAAAATCTGTTTTTCTTATTGAGGTGGAAAACTCACATTGCAAGGAGTTACTTCATCTTCTAGTCTCAAGTACTATTCCCCCACCTAAGAAATTATTATGAACATATTTGGTCCTCACTGAAAATCTGGAAAGGTGGAATGGGTACACTAAGACTTCCATGTTCAGAGAAGTTGTCTCTGCATGAATTGCTATTTTCTTTATTCTTTCTCTATCTGTGTCATTTACTCAGAGAAGCCTTTCACGACCACACTAAATAGATAAAAATCTATTATTATAGGCTCTCGTAGAGCAACTAGATAACTTATTTGTAGTACTTAGCCAAATTGCAATCTTTCATCAATTTGTGGGATTACTTGACTAATGTCTTTCTTCCTACATTAGACTAAGGCCCCTGGGGGTAGTGATTGTATTTGGTTTGGTTTACAATTTGTATTCCCCAGGACTATGTCAGTTTCTGGCATGGAGAAACTTCTCAATACAATTTTATTAGATAAATAAATGTTGGTAAACCCCAAAACTTCTGTAGGGAGATCAGAGGCCAGGGAGTATAGATTACTGCAAAACCTAAGTGGAGTTGAAAATAAGTTTGTAAGGGCTGAGCGTGGTGGCTCACACCTGTAATCCCAGCACTTTGGGAGGCCAAGGCAAGAGAATTGCTTGAGCCCAGGAGTTTGAGACCAGCATGGACAACATAGCAAGACCTCGTCTCTACAAAAAGTAAAAAAATCACACCTGCAGTCCCAGCTACTTGGCATACTGAGGTGGAGGTATCACCTGAGCTCAGGAGTTGGAAGCTGTGGTGAGACGAGATCCACTGCCGTGATCGTGCCACCCTGGCTTAAAAAAAAAAAAAGAAAAGTGCAGTGGCACAATCTTGACTCACCACAGCTTTAACCTCCTGGGATCAGGCGATTCTCCCACCTCAGCCTCCTGAGTAGCTGGGGTTATAGTCATGTGATGCTACACCCAGCTAATTTTTTTATTTCCATTTTTTATAGAGATGAGATCTTGCTATGTTGCCTAGGCTGGTCTTGAATTCCTGGGTTCAAGCAATCCTTCTACCTTGGCCTCCCAAAGTGCTGATATTACAGGTGTGAGCCACTGTACCTAGCTTCTGCAGAGCCAATTTCTATAAATAAGATATATCGTCTTTTTCTAAGTTAATACCTAAGTCTGAGACTGATAAGAAATAAAGGAGTGGAGCTAAATAAATAGAGTCCCCGTCATCTAGATACCTAGTAGTTTGTCAAGAGAACATTAGTCTGCTTCACTCAAGACAATCTTCCTTTAATTCCAAAATTTATACTCTTTGGGGAAAAAACAGAGTATTGTTCAGAACATGCTTGTTACATTATGTATGGCTAATCTCCTTCATTATCTTTGGAAGAAATAAATATGTATGCCACATCAGATTTAGTTATTCAATAAATCTTTATAAAGGAACCACTATGTTCCATGGAACACCATGGTCTCATGGTGCTTAGGGTATCCTGGAAAAAGTGTTTCTAACATATATTCATATATACATATGTGTGTGTGTAGATATATGCTGTTTGAGATCAGGAACGTTCTCCTTGAGAAAACGGATATTTAAACTAGGATGCAGGGAAAGCAAGGCTGACCAAAATGAGGAAACAGAGAGAACATACTTGAAAAAGATAGACCTGAAGGAACTTGGAAATCCTGGAGAATAAAGAGAAGGTCAGTGTGGTTGGAAGCCACATACTAAGTAGAGGAGTGACTTTAAAAATGAAGTCAGGAAAGTAGACAGAAGGTGGGTCATGCCAGATTATTTAGTTCATACTGAGGGTTTTGAATTTTATTATTAAAGCAATGAAATTCACTTCAGGGATTTTAACAGGAGAGTGACAGAAATTTACTTTCATTTTTACAAGGTCACTCTGACTGCTCTGTGGAGAACTGGCTAAGGGAAAGCCAATAATTAAGGATGAGCATGAAAAAAGACAAAAGACTATAAAAGTCCAATAAACAAATGGAGGTATCCTGGATGAGGGTGTTGTGAGTGGATACAAATAGAAATAGAATATTTGGAGAGAAGATACACCAAACTTGGTGAGGGATTGTATAGGGTGGTGAGAGAGATAGAGGTGTCCAACACACTTCTAATTCTGGTTTTCAGAAGCCTAAAGATCTTCCTTGTTAGGCTTTCCTCCTCCCCTTGAAAGTGGCAAATCATATGAAATTCACTATGATAGTTCAGTATAGATGATTCATACTGGACCTTGAAAGACTCTACCATGGATGAGCTTCTTAAGAAACTCAGGATGAAGCATTTCCATTGTCAGCTGTAGAAAAATGGAAAAGCTTTGAGACTTCCCTGCGTATCTATAACATAAATATGATGTTCAAGATATAGTGAATTAGGCAGATTCATGTTGGGGCTACCAAACCAGGTAAATATGGCACTGGTACTAAAAAAAAAAAATCTGTTAATATAGCTTTCTACACCCGTGGTCTCATTGTCTCCTTCTAAGAATTTATTGCCTATTTTACAGATGAAGAAATTGAGTCTTCATCAGGTATTATATTAGGTATTATATTAATATAAATAACTCATTACACACTTTATAAACAAAGAATCTTAGGGTCGGAGAGGTTAGCAGGTCTTGCCACTATGGCACAGCTAGTATGTAGCAATTGTTACATTAAAATTCCATGAAAGAGAAGGTAGAACAAGGAAAGAGAGTGTAGAGTTATAGAAGGAACAAAACTGAGAAACTTCAATATGTAAAGGATAGATGAGGCATCCATAAAAAGACTAAAAAGGAATGGATAGAGAGGAAAAAATTCAAAAGTGTGCTGTCACAGGAAACAGAAGAGAGTGTTTCAAGAAGAAGGGCATAGGCTATGTTTAATGCTGTCAAATTTCAAACGAGATGAAGAATTAAAAGTATCCACTGAATTTGGCAACGCAGATGTGAATTAATGGCACTGACAAGGACTCTTGTAGTGTGAAACTGTAAATGGTTGAGGAAAGAAAGAAGACTTGAAGAAGTATTGTCAGTATGTGTATAATATCTTTTCAAGGAGCTTGAATTTATATGAAATTTAAAGAAATGAGATGGTAACTGAAAGGAAATGTTGAGTTCTGAGAAGATTTTTAAGTTGGATAGTAAGATCAAATAATTCACTAAAAAGCGAGAAGTTGGATATGAAGGAATGAATAAATCCTACTCAGCAAGGGTGAAACCTCAAGTAAAATTCTCATAATTTATGTCATGCTTAAAGGTTTTAGATTTTTACATAGATATGTGTCACATTTTAAATTGCATTAAGGGATAGAGATAATAAATAGAATGTAGTGTAGATGTCATTTAGACTTGCATTTGTTTATTGCTTTCATAGTATTACCACTAATAAAAGTTAACATTTATAAAATACCACGATGTTCCAGGCAGTGGATTGAGCATTTCATAAACATTGTTTCATTTAATTCTCACAGCTTAATGAAGTAGATAACATTGTTATATCAATTATATTTTCAGATGAGAAAACAAGTTTAGATAAATTAAGTGATTTTCCTAATAAAACATATGTGAAGTAGCAAAGCCAGGACTTGAAAATGAATCTTGGCATAAAAGTCTATGTCTTAATCATCATTAAAATGTTTCCTAAAGATATTGTTAACAAAATAAACCACTCAAACTGCAGGATTCTCCTTCGAATTGAGTATGTAATCCAAGTGCAAATTGGAAAAGAGGGGTCCATCCCTCGTCTTTTAGTTGTCACCTCATACAGGGCTCTGTGCTACTGATTGACTAAAAGACTGCATTTCACATAGACCGTGATCCTCCCATCCTTCAAGAAAAACTTTATTTCCCGCATAATTAGAAATACTTCACCTTCACTGAAAATCATTTCAGTGGGTTTGTGTTTAAATTGGCACCATAAAATTACACTTCGCTCAACTTTCACCTTCTCTGGGATGCCTTCCCGATACCTCATTTCTATTCTTACATATATACAACTCGTGATACTGAAGCAAATCACTCAGAAGGCCTGAGTATAATCTGTCTAAAATAAATACCTGCGAAGAATTGATAAATTCAATGAATGCGTGGCCAAATGACTGACCTTATTGAAATTTTAAAAATCCAAAGTTACTCTCAAAGGAAATTCCACAGATGACATCATGATAATAAACAATCGATGATTGTTTTCGTTCACATTAGTTAAGCAAAAAGTCTAAGAAGTAATTAGAACTATCATTAGGTGAGAATTCCGCCCGCTGACATGAATGGCAATAGATTTTGATAGTTTCTAGAGAAGCGTTGCACATCCCAGGTTTTGAGTTCGGACGCCTGGTGGCGCTCCAGGCTAAAAAGTAGGAGGAGGAGCCCTGCATTTGCCGCAGACTCCATCTTGGAAAAGACACAATCCGAAAGGTGCTGAGAATAGACGCGATTTGTAAAACGTTGGCAGCTAGCTCGGAATTTAGAGCTTTCTTCAAACGAAGGATGACTTAGACATGAGTTGATCTTACCCTTCTTACTGGGCTTCCGAAGACCTCTTTTATTAAAGACAACGCACTCCGGACATTCAGGAAAATATGCGAAAGAAAATCTGGCAGAAAACGCAAGTGGTGGATTTTCATCTTCTTTCTA
This sequence comes from Carlito syrichta, assembly GCF_000164805.1. NCBI lineage: Eukaryota > Metazoa > Chordata > Mammalia > Primates > Tarsiidae > Carlito > Carlito syrichta. The sequence continues at coordinate 17,497 of NW_007247188.1, read as the reverse complement.
GGTGGAGCGCAGGTGGCCCAGGAGAAGGAAAGCTGCTTTTTATGACCAGAGTTTCTGGAGGTTTGGCGCTGACAGCGGAAAGTGGAGCGGTGGGAGGACGTACGGAATCAGGACGGTTTCCATAGTGATCAAAGTAAATTTTAGGTCGACCCACAGAAGAGCCATAGTTCCCGACAGGAAACTGGACCTACAGGAGCTCTGCATTTCCAAGTATTACCCGTACATTTCTTTTTGTTGTTGTTGTTTCCCAAGAAAAATCTGTGAGTCTAAGATGAAACTGTGGACCCCTTTGAGAAATTCTTCTGAACTGAATGAGCACCAGGGACATACATGAGGTTTGGGTGAATTTTCCATCATTGGAAACTACACATTCAGTTTCAATTTCTATTTTCACAATAATGTGCGAAGCAGTAGTGGGGTAAGTAATTTGTCCGTCGTGCAAAAAAATGTGTGGATACCTGAGGTAAGTTCAACTCTCACCGAAAAGAATGATAGGTATCTGAGACCTCCTAGATCCAAACCACGACAATCAATGACAGTCTTTGAGATGCATATCTCTTAGCAACCTGGCTGTTAAAGTCTCAGTAAATAATTAGGAAATGGCTCATTGAATTTTCGAACCTCCGAAGAGGGCTGAGGAAACATTTTTAACACCACAGACATCTCCGCAGCGTAAACATCCACTGCAATACAATTACCAGGCACTTTCAGTGCTATATGGTAAATACTCAGTCAATTAATTGCAGAAATAGTTTCAGGACATTTTTTTCTTCATGTGAAGGATATTGGATGACAGTGCCATTGGCTGACAATTCCATGGAATTGGTCGTGTTCACATCCTGGAGCACTTCTGGAAAGACTTCATCACTTTAAGGATCATAATCTCAGCACTCTGGGACTGGGTGGGGGGGGGGGAAACCTTGACCTCTTTCTACCAGAATTTTCTTTCCACTGGATGTTAATTTCATATTCTGCCAACCTAAGGCTTGACAGAAAAGAGAGCTACATGCAAAATCACTTTACCTCTAATGAAATTAGTTTTCTGGAAGCTCAAAACAAGACATAGGCAAGGACAGCCATCATTCTTGAAATTCTTGCTTTTGAATTCTGGATAAAAGTTTGAGAAAAGCATTACCTTTATGAACAGTGTTTTATTTTTAGTTGTTATTTTAGATTTGTGGGGTTAAGTTGCATGCCGGTGAAGTTTGGCTTCTAACTGACCCTCTCTCCCCTTGATAGTGAAGCAGGTATCCAGCATGTTGCCACATGTCTTTCTCCCTTCTTCCTTCCTTCTTCCCTCCCCTACCATGTCCAGTATCTGCGGATCCCACCCTTGTGCTCATATGGCCAGTGATGAGAGCCTGCTTATGAGTGCATACATGCTGTATTCAGTTCTTTGTTTCTGTGGTATTTCCCTTAGAATAACGATCTCCAGCTACATTCATAATGCTACAAAGGCTATGATTTTATTCTTCTTGATGGCTGAATAATATTCTATGGTGTAATATGTACTACATTTTCTATATCCAGTCCACTTTTCATGGGTTGATTCCATGTTTTTGCTATTGTGAATAGTGCTGCAATAACATACATGTGTAGAGGTTTCTTTTTGGTACAGAAATCTATATTCCTCTGGGTATATTCCCAGAAGAGGAATTGCTGGATCATATGGAAACTCAGTTTTTAGTTCTTTGAGAAATCACTACACTGCTTTCCACAAAGTTCTAACTAGCTTACATTCCCATCAACAGTATGGAAGAGACCCTTCTGAACAATGTTTTAGTTGTTAGTTTATAGCTCTAACTTCAGTAGTGTTTTTTCCTGAAGCATACCTAATTGTTCATTTACAGTTATTGATGGCTTAGCTATTTTTATCTTTTTATTTTCTCATAAAGTTCTGTTTAGAAGCCTATTAACTCTTTATTGTTAAGCACAGAAAAGGAATGCATCTTTTTCTGCTCATGCCTAAGTTTTTAAAAAAATCTTTCTCAAAGATAAACTACTTCTAAAACTTTGAGTAGACTATCTTAGCAGATATGCTGAAGCTTGACAAGGAAATTCATCCCTAAATTATGTCCCTAAAATGATAATCTTCATAACTTCTCAGAGAAGGTCAGGATGTTTATTTTATTTTATTTTATTTCATTTTATTATTATTATTTTTTTGAGTTGGAGTCTCACTCTATCGCCCAGACTGGAGTGCAGTGGCCGCTTCCGGTCACCGCAGCCTCGACCTGCTGGGCTCTGGCGATCCTACAGCCTCAGCCTTCCAAGCAGCTGGAATTACAGGCATGTGCTACCACACCCGGCTGATTTTTTGATTTATTGTAGAGATGAAGTCTTGCTGCCCAGGCAATTGGGCAATTGCCCAGGCAATTGGGCAATTGCTCAGGCAATCCACTCACCTCAGCTTCCCAAAGGCGCGGGATTACAGGTTGAGCCACCAAGCCCGGCAGGCTGTTTATTTTAAAGTCATCTTTTGCATTTCTTGATAGTTCATAAATAATGGCTGATAAGTTGTGATAGTCTGTTTTTCAGCAGAATTGGTCTCCATCGGCTTAATTTAAGTAGATACTTACTTTATTAATATTATGTGGTTTTTATTTTTTATTTGAAGTAAAGATGACTATCTGATGATATTGGGTGATATTGATAACACAAAAACAAATGCGGATATAAAACTACAAGACAAAAGATAATTGTAAAAATAAAATGTCATGTTCATTATTTAAGACATATATCCACTGAGTTGCTATGTAGCTTATTTATTTCAATTCTAAATTTGTGTTTGTTAATTTTTGCTGGATTTTCTTATTTATTGAACATCAAAAATAATTAATTCTTTAGCAATTACTGTATCAGCATCTCCAGTACATCAAAGGGAAATGTCATGTAAGATAGACTGAAAAAACAATCTTTCCTTTTTTCTTTATGTCAGTGTTTAATACTCTACAATATGGTTTAAAAAAATCAGAGAATACGGCCAGGTGCAGTGGTTCATGCCTATAATCCCGGCACTTTGGGAGGCTGAGATGAGTGGATTGTCTGAGCCCACAGGTTCGAGAGCAGCCTGAGCAACTTGGCGAGACCTCATCTCTACAATAAATAAAAAAATTAGCTGGGTGTGGTGGTGTGTGCCTATAGTTCCAGCTACTTGGAAGGCTGAGGCAGAAGGATCACCTGAGCCCAGCAGATTAAGACTGCAGTGACTGTGAGCATGCCACTGCACTCCAGCCTGGGTGACAGAGTGAGACTCCAACTCAAAAAAAAAAATCAGAGGTTACAAAAGAATATGCCTCAAGTAAGATCTATTGATTGATATTTAATGTATTTATCATAATTGCTGAGAAAATGAAAACACAAATTCAATACACTTGATAATAAACATACTACATAAATATAAAGTGTTTGGTATTTCCAGTTGCCTTTCTCAATTTTTTTTAATACACTAAAAGAGGCCATATGACTGCATTGCAGGCTCAGATGGTGGTTACATCAGACTGTGAATACAGTTTCTGTGTGTTTCATATTACATTACTCCATGTGAAAGTTGTATTGGATGCCTGAGATTCTGGTGGCATAAGTAACAGGAAGATTAGGGTGATCAGACTTTGTCTATCCAGGACCATATTTGATAGAAGGTGTTAGAAGAAGGAATAATATAATACAGAAAGCCCAGTCAAAAGCAAAGTGTAATTCTGTTTTACTTAGCATGTATCATGCAGGATACTGAACTGGGGGATTCCATTCCAGAGGCATTGGAGAGTGTTTTATTTTTATTTTTTTGTCACTAAGTTAGCAGACATTTGGGCCTCAGGGTGGGGAAGTTGGGGGGGGCGGTTAGGGGAGTAAGAGGATAATTAATGTTTCTAAAGGTAAAAACGCCAGCATTTTCAAATCAGCAAACTCAAGAATACTAAACAGAAATTGGATTCAGTGTGCAGACCCAGTGAGGTGAAGGTGCTGCATTTTCAGTTGCTAAAGGAAAATGGGGTACATTTTTCCAAGTTGAGATTCATAGATATAAATAGTCATTCATTAGTGTGTATTCCCAGATTTAGGAATGCTATAAAAAAATCTAGTAGTGTATTCTTCGTGGGTCCAAAGTTCATATAGATGGCAGAACTTAGATATAAATGGAGCAGTATTCATAAGTATAGTTTGGATTCATATTTCCATGTCTTCTCTTCCATTTGCCAGGAGAATGACAGCAGGAGAGATCCTGAACAAGAATAGGCAGTTTTCTCAATGAAAAGAAATAGATTGAGGTCAATTTAACATAACAATATTGAATGGTGGGCCACCACACAGATCTAAATCTACATTGGTCTTCACCAAAGTTGTAGGTTTCAGTGACTTTGCTCAGCTGTACTATAAAGTAATATTAATTTCAGAATACCCCCCCCACTATCATATTGTCTGTCAAGGATTTGGATATAAGATAGAATAGAAAAATATCTTTATTTTTTCTAAGGTTTTTCTGGGTCACTGATGATGTAATGAAAGAAATACTAAAACACAAATATTGAAAACACTAAAAACAAGCCCACTGCTAAGACCCATAAATTCCAAGGCAATACAAATGTACAGTGTGGATTCTGAGGCTCTGGAAAATATACCCTCTGATATAAAAGACAGTCTACCCCAATCATCATGTCATCATTGGTGAACTGCACTGCATCCCAAGGAACCAGCTATAGATCATATTTGCTGTTTTCTGTGTTTCAGATCTAGACTTGAGTAAAAATAGAAATATGTTTTGTCTTTATAATGTCACCTTCCCTTTACTCTAAAGTCTTCAAAAGAGGTAGACAGGGAAGGGACAAGTACAGTTTCATTATCACTGCCAGAAATATGGAGATTCCCTAAGGTGAAAGTGAAACAGTCAAGTCTTTGTTTTCACCAAACTGACTCTACGCTTTGCAAGGATGAGAACACGGCCTCGGAGTGTGTGCACAGTAGCAGCACACTGCTATAGATAGAGACTTAGAAAAATGCCCAAGTAACTCACTTGCTGCTGGTGCCTTAGTATGTGTACCATTCCATCAAAGTGGACACAAACAACCTGTTTGCTTTGACATCCCTGAATTGTAAGGGCCTTAAGTGTCAAGTTCTGTGTAAGGGAGACAACAGCTCCACTGAACTAAGTAGCATAGTGTTGGTGTGGGTGGTAATGTTTGATGGCAATGGCAATTTATCCTTTATGTTATATTTAATGCAAAAATGTTCCAGATGGTGATGTTCCAGGTGGTAGCAAGAGGTTTCAGGTGGTGGCAGTGAAAGTATAGTAGGTCTGAATGGTCCTTTATGTCCTATCAGTTACTCAGACCTGAGTCTCAGTCTTTTTAGCATGTAAACCTAAGCCTGGGAAGTGTGTACCACTAGGTTTCTCAGTTACAGCAATCTAGCCAGTTATAGACTTAAGATTATGGTCAAGGACACTGAGATGCCATCTACATACTCCATGTTCAGACTACATCTGCTGCTGGTCAGTTGTTTCTCTTAACTTTACTGGCTATATTTTGACAGGCCTCAAAAAAATGTTCAAATTATTCACTTAGCATCTACTTGATCAGTAAAGTGGTATTCCTTTGCTATCTTGTCTGCCTGCTCATTTTCACAGTATGTATCCAAATAAGTACATCAATGTAAAAATATATATTATTTTATTTTCTCATTTCAAGCATTATTTACTTATATTTCTTTAAATATAAGAACACCTAGATTATTAATTATTGTTATTTTATGGTCAGAGTTTTGGGTTTCTTTCTCCCCCCAGTCTTTGCCCTCCCTACCCCCCCTTTGAATTTCTTTATTATTTACTGAGTTTCTATATTTTATTTATTAGTTGACAAACACTGAGCTATATTTTCTTTTAACTTAAGATTTCAATGGTGGTCTTAGTAAAAATTCAATCATCTACCAGATTACCTAAACCTGACTTAAGTTTTAGCATATTCTAATCATAAAAAGATGATGTCTGAGATTTTTGAGAACGGTCAGTCTCTAGCTATCTATTTCTGTATGCAATCTTGGTCAAGATTTTTATTTTCAAGGGGACAGATTGTACTAAGAGACCATGATGATGCTCCTTAAAAATGGGTAAGAGTCTTGTGCAGGTATCACTCTTAAAACCATCAGTTTCTTATTTTTACTGTGGGAAGAGAATAAAGAACACTTTCATTTCCCCTTTTAAAATCACCTTTATTTTGAAATCCTATTTGCTTGAGGTTCATGAAAGGTATGTCTTCATAGATTATGGAATGTATGTCTTGATAGATCCTGGAAAACCTTATTTGTATCTTCAATAAAGCAAAAGTAAATTATTTGAGTATTACCACATGCTAGAATGTTTCTCATATATTTCCTGCAGGATCTCAGTGGCTGGTCACTGAAAAAAGCCTCTTTTGTTTGCCATCCAATGACTGAGTGAGTAAAACAAGCCAGCTTGTGGGCAGAAGGTCACTGAAAGACTGAAGATTCCTCTCTAATGAAAGAGAGCTAATGGTGTGGATAATATCTCCATGTTGTTTGTCATTGTTTTTGATAAGGAAAATAGTCATGTAAATCCCTTTGACTACCTTTTCTCTTAGTTCTTATAATTTACATCTTTTAGCAATCAAAAGAATCAAATCATCCTGTAGTTTAGAAAAGAGAGGCAAGACTAATTATGATAGAGCCTCAATGTGTCATGTCCTTATTTACTTTTTGAATAACTGACCTTTTTGTTTTGTAATAAGAGTATGACTTGCTTTCATTTTTAAGTATGTTTTTAAAAACATTTTTCTGTTCTTGTGAATACAATCTTTATTTGTATGATATTTTAATATGTTAGATTCCTATGAAAATAATATTTAAAATTATGAAAGTGACTCTTAGGATAATGTCTCTGAGTGTGCTGTATATTAAAAGTAATGCCAAACATACAAAATTAAACCTACTGTAATATAATTTTTAAATTCTATAATAAATTTTCTCAGTACAATATAATTATGTATAAAAATATAAATATTTTATTTAGATTTATAAATGATAGGAGTTTTGATATATATTACTCTTTATTAAAGGAGATTAAGAAAGTACGGGCATTTGTAAAGGGTACTCAGTAAGGAATGTGAATTCTCAAGGCTTAAGAAAATAAATTATTTAAAATAGCATAGTGAGTCAGGCTCGGTGGCTCAGCCTGTAATCCCGCACCTTTGGGAGGCTGAGGTGAGTGGATTGCCTGAGCCT
>NW_007247188.1:5701-10095 GCF_000164805.1 Carlito syrichta | reverse complement strand
CCAAGTGAGACTCCAACTCAAAAAAAAAATTAAAAAAAAAAATAGCATATTGAATATAATGTATTTAAAACTAGAAATCCATCTACACATATGAAATATTGGTATTGGTTCTATCATATTTGAAAAAGAGGCACTTCCTTTTATTTGTAGATGTGTTAATAGCATTGAAACTGAAAGGTGGGTAAAACCTTATGAACCTTATGATTATATATATGACTCAACATGAGAAGTTTTACAATTTTTGCACAATAAAATCTAATGTGTTCTTTAGTATTATTGCCTCTGAAATAGCTTAGAGATTTTTCTCTTCTTCAGCTTGTGAGAGGTGCTAGGTTATATAATTTTCTTCACATTGCCTGCTTTCCTTTATGTTATCACAAATTCATCATAATTGCTTTAGTGCAGAGAACCTATCCAAACAAAATAAACATATACTTGGTTAAGTGTAAAATTTCAAGTGCGTTACCAGTCATCATTGATACAGATGATCTTCACTACACCTACTTCTGAACCTAATTAAATTTTTCAGCTTGTATAAAGTGTGATTTTAAAAGGCTTAGCCCTTGGGTTTTTTTCACCTAAATGAATATGAACTGTGTTTAATTATCAAGGTCAATGGATTAAAATATTTTGAATTATTATAATATCCACATAAAAGAAATAGTCATGAATAGCAAAAAATAACAGGATAGAAGTAGGCATTTGTTTTCTAAATTCTATTGTGTGATTTCAATAGAACCCTTTTAAAAACATATACCATTGTTATATTTAATAAATCATCCAGTTTAGTTTTCTGGAAATACAGGGGGTAGAAGAACAGGATAAATGACACCATGAAGAAGCGATCAAGAAAGCTCAGCACTGGGACATCCTACATAACAACTGATTTGGACACTTCAGAAATTCAATGTCATAGAGATGGGGGAACTACTGAAAAGTAAATAAACCCAACATCCAAATACAATTATAAAACTTGGTTGAAAAAATGTTTCTAATACATTTTTTAAACAAATGGTTAAGAAAATGTGTTTGTTAAAGAACTTGAGTAAATGTGAATTTGTATAAAAATTGAAGAAAATTGGGAGAAGGATAATGGAAAGACAACTAGTAAAATTTGATAAGGACTAGATTTTAGATAGTATTATGGAATTGTTAATTTTCTTAGGTATGATAGTATCATTATTATATGAGATAATGCTCTTATAATGAGGTGATGGCTGCTGAAATATTTAGAGATGAAGTATGATATCTGCTAGCTACTGCCAAATAAATCTGCAAAAAAAAAAGGGGAACGTATTTAGAATAAGATAGGTAAGAAGATAGAGCAATATGACAAAATAGAAACAATAATTTAAATGGAAGTTATAATGGTATTTATTGTATAGTTCTTTTAACTTTTATATATTTGAAAATTATAATACAAATATTTTAAATTAACAACTATTTTTAGAGCAGTTTTAGGTTTTACAGAAAATTGAGCAGATAGTGCAGAGTTCCTATGTACACTTTTTCTCACACTAAGTTTCCCTATTTATCAAAATCTTGCATTAGTATGGTACATTTGTTACAACTGATGAATCAATATTTATATATTATTAACTAAAGTACATAGTTTACTACAAAGTTAACTCTTTGTGTTCTATAGTTCTGTGGATTTTGACAAATGCATAATATCATGTATCCACCATTACTGTATCATAAAGTTTCACCACCCTAAAAATCCCTCTTCATTCCCCCTCTGCCCCTTCCTGGCAACTACTGATCTTTTTAATGTTTCTATGGTTTTACCTTTTTCAGAATATCGTGTAATTTGAATCATATAATCTGTAACCATTTCTTTCACTAAGACTGAATTATTTCACTAAGAAATATGCATTTAAGTTTCCTTCATGTCGTTTCTTCATGTTATGAAGTTATTTTTCAAACTTATTCTTTATATTAAGTATTCTTTAAAAGACAAAAACTTTAAAAACATAACAAACTGCAATATATAAACCTTGTTTGGAACTGGACTTAACAAGCCATCTCTAAAAAGACATTTTCAAAGATAATTTGGGAAATTTAAATATTTACTGGGTATTTGATATTATGAAATTGTTATTTCCTTTGCTAGATGTGATCATTGAATTGAGCTCATGCTGAAACATGCTCCTATTCATTAGAAAGAAAAAAATAAAAATACTGACATATTTACAAGAATAAAATATCCAGCTACTCTGGAGAGTTTCATGTGACTGAGATACATCAGAGTTCAGGAAAGTGTGAAGTGGGAGCAGTGCAAGAGACAAATATGAATGAAAACATTTCAGTGTCCATAAGAACATTCTCATTTGGATTCTGTGCTTTTCTTGGATCTCTATACTTTTCATTTGGGTTTGAGTGTGAAAATGGTAACCTAACCATCACCGAGGTGGACGCACGCCCAAACTCTGAATAAAAACTGAGAACTGCCTAGTCAAAGCCTTCTTTCTGCCGCGTTCTAGAACCGAGGTCACTTCGTTCCAGTTTCTGAAATTCGTTTTTCCCAGTTTGAAAAGAACTGCTTTGATCTGCGAGGAAACTGGAGTGGAGATTTACTTATGCTTGCCATGTCGTTATCGGTGCAACGAAAAGCCTTTCGAAACGCCTATAAGACTTTGGTACGCTGAGAGACACTACTTGAACATACTCAATTTAAACTGCCATCAGTCTGAAAGGAGTGGGATTTTCGTAGTTTTGGAGAAAATCAACACACACAAAAGACGCAGGGTGGCGCTGCAGCCTTAAAAGTAGAAGAAACAAAGCAGCCAGCTGACCTTCCTTTACCCAGATACTCAGCTTAAAAAGCGAGCAGGAAGAGAAGGCTTTCTAAGGCGATCGCTCCAGGAAATCGGGGCCTCTGGGATTGTCCTTTTATTCCTGTGAGACACTGGGAGATTAGGTCAGCAACAACATGAGCCTGAGCAGGAGCAGGTTTGCTGGGAGACCGGAGGAGATGGAGACCAGAGAGCAGCAAAAGGAGCGCGTTCTGAAACAAAGGCAAGTCCTGATTCTCTTTGTTTTGCTGTGCATAGCTCAGGCTGGTTCCGAGCCTAGGCACTATTCAGTGGCCGAGGAAACGGAGAGTGGCTTCTTTGTGGCTAACTTGTTAAAAGACATTGGGTTGGAAGTAGGAGAACTAGCTGCCAGGGGAGCCCGGGTCGTTTCTAAAGAAAAAAAATTACGTTTGCATTTAGACAGGCAGACCGGGGATTTGTTGTTAAATGAGAAACTGGACCGGGAGGAGCTGTGCGGCCCCACCGAGCCCTGTGTGCTACCTTTCCAGGTGTTACTGGAAAATCCCTTGCAGTTTTTTCAGGCCAAGCTACAGGTTAGAGACATAAATGATCATTCCCCGGTTTTTCTAGACAAGGAAATGACTTTGAAAATTCCAGAAAGTGTCACTCCTGGAAGTACTTTTCTACTAGAACGTGCGCAGGATTTAGATGTAGGAACCAACAGTCTCCAAAATTACACAATTAGCCCCAGTTTCCACTTCCATCTCAAATTACAAGGCAGTCCTGATGGCGTATTACCACAGCTGGTGCTCGACAAAGCGCTGGATCGCGAGGAGCATCCTGAGGTAAGGTTCACCCTCACAGCGCTGGACGGCGGGACTCCACCCAGGTCCGGCACTGCTCTGGTACGCATTGAAGTCGTGGACGTCAACGACAACGCCCCAGAGTTTGCAAAGCTGCTCTATGAGGTGCAAGTCCCAGAGAATAGCCCTGTGGGTTCCCAGGTTGTCACTGTTTCTGCTAGGGATTTGGACATTGGAGCCTATGGAGAAATATCTTACGCATTTTCCCAAGCCTCTGAAGACATTCGAAAAACATTTCAAATAAATGCAAAATCGGGAGAACTTCTTTTAACACAGAAACTAGATTTCGAATCGGTTCAGACTTTTACAGTGAATATTCAGGCGACAGATGGTGGGGGCCTTACTGGAAGTTGTGTGGTGTTTATCCAAGTGATGGATGTGAATGACAACCCTCCAGAACTGACCATGTCCACACTTATCAATCAGATTCCAGAAAACTTGCAGGAGACCGTCATTGCTGTATTCAGTGTTTCAGATTCTGACTCAGGAGACAACGGAAAGATGGTTTGCTCCATCCAAGATGGTCTTCCTTTCTTCCTGAAACCCTCTGTTGAGAACTTTTACAGTCTAGTGACCAGCACAGCCCTGGACCGGGAGATCAGATCAGAGTACAACATCACCATCACGGTCACCGACCTGGGGACTCCCCCGCTGAAGACCCAGCACCACGTCACCGTGCGGGTCTCCGACGTCAACGACAACGCCCCCGCCTTCACCCGGGCCGTCTACACCCTGCTGGTCCGCGAGAACAACCGCCCCGCCCTGCACATCGGCA
>NW_007247188.1:0-5155 GCF_000164805.1 Carlito syrichta | reverse complement strand
TCCGCCTGGTGGTGGCGCTGACCGCGGCGGCGTCGCTCTTGCTGCTGGCGGCGCTGCTGTTGGCGGCGGCGCGACGGGGCGGGCGGCGCGGGGCGGCGGCGGCGGGGGGCGGCCCGGGGCCCGAGGGCTTGTCGCGGGCCGCCTGGCGGCCGTCGGCGGCGCCGGGACGCTGTCGCGGAGCTGCGGGTATGAGGTGTGCCTGACCGGGGGCTCGGGGGCCGGCGAGTTCAAGTTCCTGAAGCCGATTGTCCCCAGCTTCCTTGCTCAAGGTGCAGAGACCGTTAGTGAGGCAAACCCCAGTTTCAGGAATAGTTTTGAATTCAGCTAAGTATTAATGTGGCTCTACTGAGCCTATTCTTGGTTAATTTGTGGAAAGCCCTTTTTTTGTTTTTGCCTTTTGCCATTGAAGCTGTGCTTTTATTCAAAAGTAACTATCTTATTCCAATTCTATGCATGTTACTGCTATTTCTATATGTATTGAACTTTTTGGTGATATAATGAGTGTAAATTTTCTTTGTATTTGGATTGTTGATTGGTCTCATTGTAGCTTAATTCAGTTTAAGGTGTGAAAGTTAACTTTATATTTTAAGAAATATTTAATTTTTAAGTTAGAACGCGTTTTTTTTCCAACCTCATGGCCTGAAGTCCCTAGTTAATTTTGAAGTCCTACCTTTGTTGTTGTTGTTTGTTTTTTTGAGTGGGAGTCTCACTCTGTCCCCCAGGCTGGAGTGCAGTGGCACAATCATGGCTGACTGCAGCCTCAAACTCTAGGGCTCAGGTAATCTTTCCACCTCAGCCTTTCTAGTAGCTGGGACTATAGGCACATGCCACCATGACCGGCTAATTTTTTCATTTTCAGTCAGGGTGAGGTCTCACTATGTTGCCCATGCTAGGCTCGAATTCTTGGGCTCAAGCAGTCCTCCCACCTCAGTCTCCCAAGGTGCTGGAATTACAAGTGTGAGTCACCATGCCCATCCTGACATCCTACATTTAAAAATATTTGTTCTTATACATGTATTATATTTTTACATCCCATAATATTTGTGTTTGTTATATCCTCTTATGCTAGCATAACTTCTATCTTGTGAACTCACATTGGCTAAATCTCTAACATAGATGCCTTTATGAATAACATAGCAAGCACATGCCTTGTATATTTCTAAATAAATGCTTTACAGACTGTCTTTACATTTGATATCAATTTATATATTTGAAAATGGCTATGCTATTAGAATTATAATATTAATTTTAAAGATTTCATTTTGAGATTAGTAGTGATATAGGACACTGTCTTGATATCAAAAGTCTCTGATCAACCAACTTATTACCTGTAGAATTTTTTGGTAAGTCAATAATTTCTGTCTTCCTTAAATGATAACAGCTATTTCAATAGGTTGCAGTTATGATCAAATAAGATAATATAAATATACCAAAAGTCTCTGGATCAACCAACTTCTGCCTCAAACGATAACAGCTATTCCAATAGGTTGCAGTTATCATATAAGATAGTCTAAAGATATAAAAGTATAATTGCTGTTATTTTTAGTATCACCAATATTAAGAGTAGACTTGCCAGGAGCAGTGGCTCAAGCCTGTAGTCCCAGCACTTTGGGAGGCCAAGGTGAGAGGATTGCCTGAGCTCAGGAGTTTGAGACCAGCCTGGGCAACTTGGTGAGACCTTGTCTCTACAATAAATCAAAAAATTAGCCAGGTGTGATGGCACACACTTGTAGTTCCAGCTACTTGGAAGACTGAGGTGGAAGGATCACCTGAACCCAGCAGGTTGAGACAGTGGTGACCATGAGCATGCCACTGCACTCCAGCCTGGGTGACAGAGTGAGACTCCAACTCAAAAAAAAAAAAAAAAAAAAAGAGTAGATTTAATAGATGAGCCAGCATGTAACACTCCTGATAAATGTAGACATACAAAAGAAGCTAGATTGAACAAATGTGTGCATTGTTTCCTTTCTCTGCCTACAACCTTGCAATTGCTTCCTTTTGTTATTAGAATAAAATCCAAGCACCCATTATTTGGCTCTGGTTTACCTTTCCAGCCTTCTATTTTCACTTACTCTTGAGACATTAAGTTTTGTGTACACTGTTCTTCCCTCACTCTTCCGGGGCCTTCATGTATTCTACAGTCTTAGCCTGCCACACTTCTACTTCATGTTCCAGATTAAATAGTGCATCTTTGGGGAAACTTTCTTAATTCCTCCCCATTAAGTTAGGTCCCTCTATTGCATACTTTCAGTGCACTTCGTATGTTTTCTATGTAGTATTTTTTCACATTGTTTGAGCATCCGTTTAAAGACTGTCCTTCTAAGATATACAGACATGACCAGGTGTGATGGTTCATGCCTATAATCCCAGCACTTTGGGAAGCTGAGGTGAGAGGATTGCCTGAACCCATGGGTTCGAGACCAACCTGAGCAACTTGGTAAGCCATCATGTCTACAATAAATCAAAAAATTAACTGATGGTGCATGCCTGTAGTTCCAGCTACTTGGAAGACTGAGGTGGAAGGATCACCTGAGACTAGAAGGTAGAGACTGCATTGGCTGTGAATACCACTGCACTTCAGTCTGAGCAATAGAGTGAAACTCCAACTCAAAAAAAAAAAAAAAGATATACATACATTGTTTATCTTGTTGCCACTATATGTCTCACTTCTACAAACTGCATAATTATCTGTGGAAGTAAGTTAATAAAGATGAAATGAATAATTGTAAAATTACTGTAAAATAAGAAGAGGAGAAAAAACTCTAAGTGTCCCCAAAGTGTGAAAACGTGGAAGAAATTAGGCATTTGCAGCCCCCTGATATAACCCCTGACATGACTATTACAACTTTTTTACCAACTTGCACAAAGTTGTCTTTTCATGGTATTTTTCTGGTATATGCAACTCATTCACATTTTGAAAAATTTAGAAAATAATGAAAAGCACAAATAGGATAGTGAAGCACGTTGTCATTTAGAGCAAACTATTTTAAAATTTGTGTGTAACGATTACAGATGTGGAGTAGTAGCCTAGTATGTGTACTTCCGCAAAATCATGTAAATAAGGACTCTACCAGAAACAATCACTCATTTTATATAAAGAGTGCATTTTACTTCTCTAGGTTATATTTATTTAACTCATATGACATGAGAAACTCCTCCAGTAGAGTCAACTGAGGTTGATAAGGAGAATAAGCGATAAAACAAAAAAACAAAAAACACCTTCTCCAAGAGTTTGAAACTGCAAGTGAACGCATGGTGGCGCTGTTGACTAAGAAGGCGAATAAAACCCCATGCTTTGTGCGTACTATGACGTACCGATCCAGTGTGGTAAGCCAGAGGTTGTGAGCCCAGCAGATTTTTAAGCAAGCAAATTTGAGCCTCTGGTAAGGATTATTCACTACGCCATCTGCAAAGGTTGTCGGGCAAAAGGCTGTGTTTTCCAGCGTTGTTTCTGGTTCAGCCTGGCGACATTCCCTGGATATGGCAGAAAATGCAATGGAGACCGGAGGGAAGCACTTTCTCAGACAAAGGCAAGTCCTTCTTCTCTTTGTTTTTCTGGGTGGGTCTCTGGCCGGGTCTGAGTCAAGACGCTATTCTGTGGCTGAGGAAAAAGACAGAGGCTTTTTAGTAGCCAACCTGGCAAAGGATCTGGGGCTGAGGGTAGAGGAACTGGCAGCGAGGAGGATCCAAGTTGTGTCCAAAGGAAATAAGCAGCATTTTCAATTCAATCATCAGACTGGTAATTTGCTTCTGAATGAGAGATTGGACCGGGAGGAGCTATGCGGCCCCACAGAGCCATGTATACTGCATTTTCAGATATTACTGCAAAACCCTTTGCAGTTTGTTACAAATGAGCTCCTGATTATAGATATAAATGATCACTCTCCGGTGTTCTTTGAAAATGAAATGCAGCTGCAAATCCTAGAAAGCACTCCGCCAGGAGCAGTAATTCCTTTGGGAAATGCTGAGGACTTGGATGTGGGAAGAAACAGTCTCCAAAACTACACGGTTGCCCCGAATATCCACTTCCATGTACTCACACGCAGTCGCAGGGACGGAAAGAAGTACCCAGAACTCGTGCTGGACAAAGCGCTGGATCGAGAGGAGCAGCCGGGGCTCAGGTTAACGCTCACCGCACTGGATGGCGGCTCTCCGCCGCGCTCTGGGACCGCCCAGGTCAACATCCTCGTCTTAGATATAAACGACAACGCCCCAGAGTTTGCTCAGTCGCTCTACGAGGTGCATATTCTAGAAAACAGCTCCGTTAACTCTGTCATTGTCACGGTCTCAGCTTCTGATTTAGATACAGGGAATTTTGGGACAGTATCGTATGCATTTTCCCATGCTTCTGAAGAAATTCGCAAAACTTTCCAACTAAATCCAATCACTGGTGATATGCAACTAGCCAAATGTTTGGATTTTGAAACGATTGATACTTATGAAGTGGACATCGAGGCCAAGGATGGCGGAGGCCTTTCGGGAAAATCTACAGTCATAGTTAAAGTGGTTGATGTAAACGACAACCCTCCAGAGCTGACCTTGTCCTCAGTAAACAGCCCCATCCCTGAGAACTCGGTAGAGACTGTGGTGGCTGTTTTCAGTGTTTCTGATATGGACTCTGGAGACAATGGAAGAGTGATGTGTTCCATCGACAACAATCTTCCCTTCACCCTGAAACCATCTGTAGAGAATTTTTACACCCTAGTGTCAGAAGCCGCGCTAGACAGAGAGAGCAGAGCCGAGTACAACGTCACCATCACCGCCACCGACCTGGGGACTCCCCCGCTGAAGACCCAGCACCACGTCACCGTGCGGGTCTCCGACGTCAACGACAACGCCCCCGCCTTCACCCAGGCCGTCTACACCCTGCTGGTCCGCGAGAACAACCGCCCCGCCCTGCACATCGGCAGCGTCAGCGCCACCGACGCGGACGCGGGCGCCAACGCCCAGGTCACCTACTCGCTGCTGCCGCCCCCCGACCCGCGGCTGGCGCCGGCCGCCCTGGTGTCCGTGAACGCCGACAGCGGCCAGCTGTTCGCGCTGCGCTCGCTGGACTACGAGGCCCTGCGCGCCTTCGAGCTCCGCGTGGGCGCCGCCGACCGCGGCTCGCCGGCGCTGAGCAGCCAGGCGCTGGTGCGCGTGCAGGTGCTGGACG
>NW_007247187.1:342887-380186 GCF_000164805.1 Carlito syrichta | reverse complement strand
AAACCTCAAACCATAAGAACCTTAGAAAAGGAAAGAAATACTCTCATGGAAATCGGAACTGGCATCCATTTCTGTACAAAACCCGAAACCCACAGGACTTAAGAGAGAAGATAGACAAATGGGACCTTATTAAACTGACAAGCTTCTGCAAAGTCAAAGAAACCATCATGAGAGCAGGGAGACAGCCCACAGACTGGGAAAAAGTATTTGCCAACTCTAGGTCTGACAAAGGCTTAACATCCTGGATCTACAAGGAACTGAAGCGTACTGAAAAGAAGAAAACAAACAACCCCATTATAAAATGGGCAAAAGACATGAACAGACACTTCACAAAAGAAGACATTCGAGCAGCCAACAAACACATGAAGAAATGCTCAACCTCACTAATCATCAGGGAGATGCAAATCAAAACCACACTGAGATACCACCTAACTCCAGTCAGAATGGCAATTATCAACAACTCAAAAAATAACAGCTGCTGGAGAGGGTGTGGTGAAAAGGGAACACATCTACACTGTTGGTGGGAGTGTAAACTAGTGCAACCTCTGTGGAAAGCAGTGTGGCGATTCCTGAAGCTCTAAAAATTGACCTTCCATATGACCCTGCAATCCCCCTACTGGGAATATACCCTGAAGAACACAAATCACTCTATAAAAAAGATACCTGCACACGTATGTTTATCGCAGCATTGTTCACAATAGCAAGAACCTGGAAACAACCATGCTGCCCATCAAAAGAGGACTGGATTAAAAAAATGTGGTACATATACACGATGGAATACTACGCAGCCATAAAAAAGAACAAAATCATGAATTTCGCTGCAACCTGGATGGAACTAGAGTCTATAATACTGAGTGACCTCTCACAAAAACAAAAATCCGAATATCACATGTTCTCACTCATATAATGGACCTTGAACATCCAATGCAAATACTATGAGAAAATGACGGATGGTACTGCGAAACTATGGGGGGGAGGGGGATGGGATTAACAGTAGCAAATATCTGTCGGGGGATGGGAAAACACTTCTTATCTACCGGGTGCCTGAATGAAACATCATTGTACACCTACCCTTAACTGTACCCCACAAAACCATAATAAAAACTACTGATTAATGAAAAAAAAAAAAAATTATTTGAACTTATACAGACCTGAATTTTAAAATCTCTACATATATTATTTTGATGTATTCAGATGAATAAATATTGCTGATTTAAATTTTATTTATGCAAATACTTAAAGAACAGAAAAGTTTGGGGAAAGTAATTGTTAAATAATTATATGTAACTTTTAAACTTTTAAAATAAATAATAATAAATAGATTTTTAATGTGTGTCTCTCTTAGGGTTGTTTAAAGTTTTTTTCCTCCCTCAAGTATAAATACTGGTAACTATACATTTTTGTATCTTCTGGCACCAATTGCTGTAAAGCAATGCTGTAAATAATGCTTGAATAAAAGTGGCTAAGCTAACAAAAAGAAAAAAAGAAAAGAAAATCCGCTTAGAGTGCTAAGAATGACTGGTTAATTTGTGATCATTTGTGGATAAAGTTTTCATTTTTTGTAAGTATGGTTGACATTTTGGGCTATGTGACCAATGATGTCACAGAAGCTCTTGCCTAGAATTTTTTCCTTCTAAGTTGATATGTGGAGATAATGGAAGCATGCATTTTTAAGTTACAAGCCAGGTTTTGGGGGTGTTTTTTTGGCATTTTACTATATATCAGTTATCATTGTTATTGACTTGTTTTATGACTTTAGATCAGCAAATTAATGTAGAGGCAACATGTGTGGAAAACAACATACATGGAAGTTATATAATCATCGGGAAAATGTGGCTGCTAAGAAGAGATAATTCACAGTACTTACAGTACTTATATTTTTAATTCAAAGATGAATTTGATTTCAACTTTTTTTCTTTATTGTAAAGATATGGGGTACAGGTCAGGATTAGGTATATAAGTAGTCTGCGTGCAGGTGAAATTTGGTCACCCAACTCTTCATCACCTTCCCTGGTTTAGGATCAGGTACCCTTAGTCTTGTTATGTTCCCTGCCCCTACACCCAGCAGGGTCCTGCTACCTCTGATCCCTCTCTTGTAGTATTGTGAAGAATGTTTAGGACCCACTTGTGAGTGAGAACATGTGGTATTCGACTCTCTGTTTCTGTGATAGATCATTGAGTTTGATGGACTCCAAATCCATCCAAGTTGCTGTGAAGTCCATATGTTTGTCCTTCTTTATGGTTGTGTAATATGCCATTGTGTATGCATATCACATTTTCTTTATCCAGTCCACTTTTGTTGGGTCGCAGGGTTGGTTCCATGTTTTTCTTATCATGAATAGTGCTGCAATAACCACGCATGTGCAAGTATCTTTTTGTGTAATGATTTGAGTTCCTCTGGATATATTCCCAGAAGGAGGATTGCTGGGTTGTATGGGAGGTCAATCTCTAGTTCTTTTGATACAGACCTGAATTTTAAGTTACAAGCCAGGTTTTTGGGTTTTTTTTTTTTTTTTGGCATTTTACTATATATTGTAAACCATAGAGGTTGAACTACTTTACACTCACACCAAGAGTGTACAAGTAGTCCCTTTTCTCTGCATCCTCACCAGTATCTTTTTTGATTTAATAGTGATGGCCATCCTTATTGGAGTTAGGTGGTATCTCAATGAGTTTTTTATTTACATTTCTCTTATAATTACTGAGATTGAGCATTTTTTCATGTATCTGTTGGCTGTTTTTATGTCTTCTTTTGAGAAATGTCTATACATGTCCTCTGCCCACTTTTTAATAATAGAGCTATTTGGGTTTTTGTTGTTGTTTTTGTTGTTTTCCTTTTGATTTGTTTGAGTCCCTTGTAGATCCTGGATGTTAGGCCTTTGTCAAGTATTTTTTTCACAATTACTTTACAATTATTTTATTCCAGTTATCAATGGTTAGAGATAGCTGTGTTGCTTCAGTTCTTAAATAGTTTTCATGACCCCATTATAAACACAAGAACATCTTATTGAGATATTGTATATATAAAATGACTTATATTTTTCTTCACAAAGGACAAAAGGCATACCATGCTTTTAGATTTAGATAGAATACTTGGAAAATTATACTCTTTTAAATAAAGGCTACTCTGAAAGAACAAATTGGAATTTAAAAGTTAGGCTTGACTAGAAAACTCACCTGACTTTCTCTTTCTCTGCCATGAGCTCACGTTTCTCTTTGGCATCATTCAGTTCTTCTCCCGGTGTGCAACGGTGTCCAAGTCTCCTAAAATGACCACATAGTTCTAGTTTCAATCACTGTTAATACAATGTGATCTCTGCTGTCTTATCTCAGGAATTTACTGAGAGGACATTCCAAGAATTTTTTAAAAAATATATGCACAGGTTGTTCTTTCCAGCATTATTTGCAACATCAAAATACTGCAATCAACATATGTGCTATATAGAAAAGGCTGAATAAACCAGGCACACAGTGGTACTACCTACAGCTCTATGAACCTGTATGGAGTGATTTTAAGGATACATCAAGTAAAACAAGCTAGCCACAAAATAATGCATCAAATGTAGTATATTTCATGTGAGAAAAATGAGATTAAGAGCATACACATGAGCATGATATATTCACAAATGATTCATTTGTTTATTTTTACAAAAAGACACATAAGAAGGATAACCCAGGAATGAAACTGGATACCTTCAGGGGATGGTGTGAATGGGAAGAAGGAGGAGAGAAGTAGATGGGACCTCCGAGTATCTTTTTATATATTTTGAGTTTCAAACTGTGTTGATGTTTAATTTTTAATGTGTAAGTTAGTTAGACAAAAATGGGGGAGAAAAAACCTAAAGTTGAATACTAACATAAAAAATAAATCTATATAGTAAATAGATAATCACCCACAAAATAATACAAAAATCAATCCAAATCCATTTTAAACTCAGTCCTCTAACTGTGTACCCTCAGTGGGAAATACCATAATTATAAAGAGAACCCTAAATGTTACTAAATAGGCATTGTACATAGTAGAATTCATGTAGAAATCCTAAAACTATTTAAAAATATGGTATTATTCTGCAAATGTGTAAGTATTTTGAAATATATTGATGTTGTAGAAAACCGAAGTCCTCAATGTCAGGAGAAGGGAGCTACAAATATGAAATGAGAGCAACAAATAACCTCTGTCATTATATTGGAATTAGAGGAATCAGTATCAAGTCATCCATCATATTACATATATATATATGTATATATATATATATATATATATACATAATTTTAAAAATTTTATTGCTAGCTCTGTTAACTCAAAGAGCCTAGAGGCAAATGCTATTCATGCAGAAATGAACACACCTTGCACCCCATATCAGTTTCTAAATGCCATCACCCCCTACAAGGAACTAGGGAGTTCTCCGGAGTGATGCTGATTCTGGGACTGAGGCAGGTATAGTAAAAGATGATCGCAGAACATCTTATTGTGTCAGAAACCATGGAATTACTCAAAAACAAATAGGAAAATATCAAAAGGTCAGTGAAATAGCTCAAAGGGGCTCCTGATGACCATCAAATCTAGGATAATTTGAGACAAACAGTTGACCTGCTCTCTACAAACTAGTCAATGTCGGCACCACCATCACCAACATGAAAATGAGAAGAGACATTTTGGGTTCAGAATGATGAAGTATAACTAAATATTGTTTTTGCTTTTTTGAACCAAAAATGTCTTTTTTCCTTTTTGTCAGTGTTGTTGATGATGGTGACACTGATTTATGCATAGAGGATAGATCAACTCTTTGGCTCAATGGCTTACATTCTAAACTTGTCTGATAATTTCCTCATGACTAAATACAGCATAAATAGTCTTGCCAAGAACACCTCCAAGTCAACGCTGTGAATATCTTACCTCATCCCATCTGTGGGCAAAGTACATCCAGTGTCAATCACCAAGATTGTGATACCAGAATTGATCCCTTGGTTAAGGAGCCATCTTGGTTAAGGAACAATAATATCTGCCCTTTCTAAAGACATCTTATGTACACATATTTAGAAATTTGGAAATGGTACTGTGGGAAACTATGAAGATCCTTAACTCCAACAATCTCCTTTTAAAACTGTTATCATCAATTAATAATCCCTGCTTGTGTCAATTATTATATTTCTGTTTGTACATTGAAAACAGAAATACACTTATATTTTCTGGATTTGTTCCACAAAAAAGAACATACTCTCTCTAAGTTTACTTAACATTAATTTTAATCTTTACAATTAAATTTGTTATCTATCACTCTGGAGTAGTGGATTCTTTTAAAATTCTGTATTATAATCTACTATTATGATTGGTTTTGGTGGGTAAAGATCAAACCTAACAAAAATATCCTTATGTCTCTATTTTCTATTTTTCTTTTCTATTTTTAGGCTACATTTACCATACATAGTTGATTATATGTCCAGTATTACTTCCTTTTTCTTTTTATCTTTTTTTTTTTTAATTTTAAAGATGTGCGGTACAAATCAGGGTTAGGTATACAAATGTTCATTATGCAGGTTCCCTTGTTGATGAGGTGTGCCTCTCTCTGCAGGCAGTTTCCCTCAACTGCCATTCCATCACCCTCCCCTGGCAGTTTCCCTCTACTGCCAATCCCTTTCTATAGTATTAAGATAATTGTTCAAGGTTCGCTTATGAGTGAGAACACATGGTAATCTGTTCTTTGTTTCTGTGGTAGATAACTGAATATGATAGACTCTAAAATCTATCAAAGTGTCTATGAAGTCCATAGGTTTGTGCATCTTTATGGCTGCATAATAGTCCATTTTGTATGTGTACCACATTTTTTTATCCAGTCCAGCTTCAATGACTAGCATGGTTGGTTTTATGCTTTTAATATTGTGAGGAGAGCTGCAACAAGCATGCGTGTGTGTGTATCTCTTTTGTAAAATGATTTAAATTCCCCCGGGGTATATTCCCAATAGGGTGATTGCTGGGTCGTATGGAAGGTCATCTTCTAGTTCTTTCAGAAATTGCCACACTATCTTCCAAAGAGGTTGCATTAGTTTGCATTCCCTCCAGCAGTGTAGAAGCATTCCATTTTCTCTGCATCCTCACCAGCATCTGTTGTTTGTTTTATTAATGATGGTCATTCTTATTGTGGTTAGGTAGTATCTCAATGTGGTTTTGATTTGCATTTCTCTGATGATTAGTGAGGCTGAGCACTTTTTCGTGTGTCTAGGGGCTGCCCACATAACTTCTTTTGAGAAGTGTCTATTCATGTCTCTTGCCCACTTTTTGATGTGGCTGTTTGTTTTTTTTTCCTTTTAGAGCATTTGAGTTCCTTATAGGTCTTACGTGTTAGGCCAGATATACAGTTGGCAAATATTTTTTCCCATTCTGTGGACTGTCTCCCTGCTGTCTTGATGGTTTCTTTTGCTTTGCAGAAACTCGTCAGTTTGATGAGGTACCATTTGTCTATCTTATTTCTTATGGTATGGGCACTTAGGTCTTTGATCAGGAATTGGTTGCCACTTCCAATTTCCATAAGGGTGTCTCTTACATTTTCTAACATTCTTACAGTTTGAGGTTTTACATTTAGGTCTTTGATCCATTTAGAGTTAATATATGTGTATGGTGATAGGTAGGGGTCCTGTTTCAATCTTCTGTATGTGATCAGCCAGTTTTCCCAGCACATTACTGAGTAGGTTCTCCTTTTCCCAGTGGTTGTTTTTGGAGGCTTTCTCAAAGATGAGTTTGTTGAGAAATTGAGGTTTTGCTCTGGAACCTCAATCCTGTTCCACTGGTCCATATGCCTGTTCTTGTACCAATACCAGGCTGTTTTGATGACTCTAGTCGTATAGTAAAGTTTGAAGTCTGGAAGTGTGATACCTCCTGCTTTGTTTCTTTTGCTAAGGATTATTTTGGCTATTCGTGGTTGTTTATGTTTTCATATGAATTTCTGTATTGTCATTTCCAGGTCTCAGAAGAATGATGGTGGTAATTTAATTGGTATTGCATTGAATCTGTAGATTGTCTTTGGTAGGATGGACATCTTAACAATGTTTATTCTTCCTATCCTTGAGCATGGAATATTTTTTTCCATTTGTTTGTGACTTCTTGGATTTCTTTGAACAGTGTTTTGTAGTTCTCATTGTAAGGACCTGTGACTTCTCTGGTTAGGAAGATACTGAGGTATTTCATTTTTTTGTGACTATTGTGAATGGGATAGTGCTTTTTATTTGGTTCTCTCTTGGCTTGTTGTTGGTGTATAAGAATGTAACTGGCTTTTGCACATTTATTTTGTACCCTGAGACTTTGCCAAAGTCTTTTATCAATGCAGGCAGGGTTTTGACAGATTCTTTTGGAATCTAGGTATAGGATCATATCATCAGCAAAGAGGGATAAACTAATTTCCTCTTTTCCTATTTGGATACCCATAATTTCTTTCTCTTGTTTAATTGCCCTAGCTAGTACTTCCAACACAATGTTGAACAAGAGGGGTTAGAATGAGCAGCCTTGTCTTGTTCCGGTCTTCAGGGGAAACATTTCCAGTTTCTGCCCATTTAGCAATATGCTAGTCTTGGGTTTATTGTAGATGCCACTTACTATTTTGAGGTATGTTCCTTGTATACCTAGGTGTTGGAGGGCTTTTATCAAGAAATGATGCTGGATTTTATCAAACACTTTTTCTGTATCTAATGATATAATCATATGGTGATTTTATATCTGTTGATGTATTTAATTACATTTATGGTCTTGTGGATGTTGAATCAGTCCTGTATTCTGGAGGTAAACCCTACTTGGTCATGATGGATGTAAAATGCAAGAAAATATTTACAAATTTACAAAATGCAAGAAAATATTTACAAATCATATATGTGCTAAGGGAGTAACATCAAGAATATAAAGACTCAACAACAAAAATAGTCTAATTCAAAAATGGGCAAAGAACTTGAATAGACATTTCTCAGAAGATATACAAATGACCAATATTGCATATGAAAAGATGCTCAACATGACTAATCATTAGGAAAATAAAGGCAAATGAAATAAAAAAATAAAAACAAATTAGACTTTATAAAACTTCAAAAATTTTGTGCTCTCAACTTCTGTAAGTCTATTTAGATTTTCTGTGTCTTCATGATTTAGTCTTGGTGGCTTTTGTGTTTCTAGGAATTTGTTGATTTCATCTAGGTTATCCAATTTGTTGGCATACAATTATTCATAGTAGTCTTGTAATATTTTTTATTCCTGTGATTTCAAAATAATGTACCAATTTTCACTTCTGATTTTAATTGTTTGAGTCTTATCTCTTTTTTTCTTAGTCCAACTTGTTAAAGGTGTATTAAATTTTGTTGATCTTTTGAAAGAATCAACTTTTGGATTTATTGATTTTGCTTTATTGTTTCCTATTTTGTTGTTGTTTTTCTCTGCTCCAATCTTTCTCTTTCTGCTAGCTATCAGTTAAGTTTGCTCTTCTTTTTCTAATTCTTTATGTTGTAAAGTTAGGTTATTAATATAGACATTGCTTGATTTTAATATTAGCATTTATATCTATAAATTCCCCAGTTGCACTGCTTTTGCTGGGTCCCATACATACAGTAGATGTTGTTTTTCATTTTTATTCATCTCTAAGAATTTTCTAATTTCCTTTGTGATTTCTTCTTTGATCCATTGACTGTTTAAGAATGTGGTCAATGCTCACAATTTTTTATATTCTCTAGCTTCTTCCTTTTTTTTTTTTTTTTTCTTTTCTGTTACTGATTTCTAAGTTCATCCCATTGTGGTCAGAGAAGATATTTTTTAATAAAATCGATTGAGAATTTATGGCCTAATATATACTGTATCCTGAACAGTGTTCCATACGCTCTTGAGAAAAATGTGTGCTATTTATGTTGGGTGATGTTCTGTATGTGTCTGTTAGATCTAGTTGGTTTACTCTGTTGCTTAAATCTTCTATTTCCTTACTTGTATTCTACCTCATTATCTTATCTATTGTTGAGGGGAGGTATTGAAGTCTCCAGCCATTATTGTAGAACTATTTCTCCCTTTACTTCTGTCCGTTTTGGCTTTATATATGTTGAGGGTCCATCATTAAATGTGTAGTGCTTATAATTGTTAATCTTCTTGCTGTATTAAATCTTTTTATTAGTATATAATGTTCTTCTTTGGCTCTTGTAAACTTTTAAAAATATAGAATCAATTTTTTTTCTGGTACCAATATATATGGTGTATCTTTTCTTACCCTTTCACTTTCCATCTATTTTTGTCCTTGAATCCTTGTAGATAGCATATAACTGAATCATGGGTTCTTATCCATTGCATCAATCTCTGATTTTGATTGGAGAGTTTAATCCATTTACATTTAAAGTAGTTAGTGATAAGAAGGGACTTGCTTTTGTCATTTTGCTGTTTTCTATATGTCATATCATTTTGTTGTTCCTCTTTTCCTGCATTAATGTCTTATTTTGTGTTTAGTTGATTTTTGTAGTGAAGTGTTTACATTTGTTTCCTTTTATTCTTATATCACACAGCTATTTTCTTTTGGTTATATCTTTAATATCTGGAAGTTATAACACACTAATTGGGTTTTATGCAACATAACTTTAATAACATTAAAAAACTCAACTCTTGTACAGCTTCATTCTTATTCTTCTTTGTCGTTAATGTCACAAAATTATATTGTTTACATTGTGTGTTGTGTGCCCTAAAACATGAGCTAATAATTCTTTTGAATGATTTTTATATTATATAGAAAATAAAATGTAGTATTACAAAGCAAAGTTACAATAATACAATAATAGGCAAGTGCACTCCTAAATCACCCATCATGTAATAGGCAAATGCATTGAAAGAATCTCCAAAAAAAAATTCACTGAAACTGAATACAACTGCTCACACCACCACCAGCTGGTACACTGATGCCAATGGGTTCCTAGAACACTTTCCTAGTGTGGGAAGTCTGTACTACAAGGAGCCCACCCTCCAAAAGATAATTCTGTTTTACTGGGGGGGTCCCCCTCATATATATATGCATATATATTTATATATACCTTTACATATTTATATTTATTAATAAATAACATGGATAGATACATAAGGGCACTGTTAAATTGAACAAAGTTTGTCCTAAAACTGCCTCGATGATACGAATTTTTCAGGTCAACCTGGGCTTCGAAAGTGTCACCTCAATGGGTCAGCCAGCCAAGCCCTAGAAAGGGTGGTCTCGAGGGGCTGGTAAGCCAGCCCCGAAAGTGTTGGTTCTGATGGACAGGCAATTGCTGGTTCAGTAGGCCGGCAAACCTAGCCCCCGGAGTGTCTCAGCTTCAGAGTCTCACCTCCTTTCAGCAGTTTTCCTGGTTCAGCTGGCTCTGTTGGCTGGCAGGCCAGCCTCTGGAATGCATGGCTCTTTGGTTCTGATGACCTTCTGCAGCTCTTCAGGTCGAGGTTCTTGTCTCATACCCAGGAAGAATGAGGGACACAGACAGCTGGAAAGTGAAAAAGCAGGGTTTATTGAGGAGACAGAAATGTTCCCACATTGGGAGGGAACCCGCAGAGGTTGTCTGTTTTGGGGCCGAAACCTGGTGTTTTATACAGCCCATAAGTCCAAGCCTATTGGCTAGCACTAGCTGTAAGCTGTAGCTGTTCTGATTGGTCAGTATTAAGGACCTATTCGCAGGAGGTAGGGGCCTAATGATGAGCTGATTGATCTCTTTTCAATGCCAGAAGTGAGTTCTTAACCTCTAGTTTGAGAGATTTGCAGGGAACTTGTTTACCAACTGCTGAGAGGCCTGCTGGAAGTTTGCAACATTGTTATCAGAGGATCCACTGTTACCAGAGCACCTGCCCGGCGGTCTGCCTAGTTTCTCTAGCTATCTCCTGTCTCATCAATACACATTTTAAGTTTGACCTAGAGAGCTCTCTGTGCACAGTGAACTGTAACATAACATGTGCAAATAATCTGTAACCTGCCCTAAGTCTATATGCTTGCAACACATAACTGAGCCTCAACTAGTAACAGGTTGAAAGCTTCCAGAACTTTACATAGTAGGTGCTAGGTGCTGCCTGTTAGGCTGTTTGTTCACAATGCTCCCTCTCTCTGCCTGTGGATAGAATCTTCACACAGGGTGATGGGGTGGAGCTTGCTGAACCTTTCTGGGTGAAGGCTGCTGTTTTATTCCTAAATTGTTTTCTTTTTGCTAAAATAGACTCTGCTAAATTTAATTTGTGGAAAGTTTTTCTTTTAACTGATTAGTGTCAGAAGTATGATCTGAAGTAATAATAGAACTCTCATTAGCCCTCAGGGGCATGGAGTGACCAGGTGAAGTTGCCCACAGGGCCTGTCAGTCTCTCACAGCAGCTAGGGTCATGCATAAGTTCTCATTCATATTTTGAAGTTCCAAGGATTTGTGTTTTGAGCTACATTTGTCTGGGCATTATTTTTTAAATTAGGCAGAGTTCATAAGTTGTTTCTGAAATAATAAAGCCAAATAAGATATTTAAGCTAAATTTGTTATCTTTTGACAGTTCTGGCAAATCAGATGGGATCAAATTCCCAAGAACCCCTGAGTAATGCAGGAAAGGCCTGACCGACCCCTCTGAGAGAGCATCTTCCTTCTGAGTGTTGTGAGTAAGCTCCTCTCAGGTCAAGCTGCTATTTTTGTATTGAGTTCTCTTATATTTGACTTTAGAATCCAGGGTTTTGTGCTGTAAGAGGGCGCATGGCCTTGGGATGGGTGCCGAGGGTCAGTTGTACTATGAGAGGGCACATGACCTTGAGGGGGTACCGAGGGTCAGTTGTGCTGTGAGAGGGCACCTGACCTTGGGGTGGGTGCCAAAGGTCAGGTATGCTGTCAGAGGTTATGTGATCTTTTGGAGTGGAGTCTGGTCTGGGTGGTTAATGCAAGGGCTTGGGGAGGAAAGAATGGCTAGGTCTTAGGCTGTCAATGCAAAGCAAGCGGGATAACTAAGAGGCTCTTGCTTTTCCTGCGAGTGTCCAATGGATGAGGTGGAAATCCTTACCCAGGTGCAGAGGAAGGCTGCGTGGGAGGCTTCCACATGGGCAAGCCCAGGAGGGCCATCAGGGACCTCATACAGTGTGTTTATCATGCATGCAGACAGAACACACTCCAGTATGTAGCTGGAGAGGCTGTGTCCCTGTATGCCTGAAGGTCATTAGTCTTGATGGCCTCCCTATTCCTCCAAAAGCTGCATCCTTCAACCATCCCCTAAGAAGGGGTTCACAGTTCCCATGATGTGACCAAAGCAAAGGCTGTTGACAAAAAGGTGCATCTCAGCAGCTGTAGCTCTGAGAGCTCAGCCTGGTCCCTGCACTAGAATGAGTCAGGACCAATGTGACTGAGTCTGTAAATTAGTGGTCACCCAAGGCAGTGGACCTCAAAACCACATGGTGAAACCTCACCTTGGCCATCAAGGGAGAGTGAGGGTTAATGATTATAGAGCAAGGTTAACTCTAGCCTTCAACACAATGAAAGCCTTTCCCCTCGGAGACAAAGCAAACAGGACAAGAAATTCTGAAGTCTGGTATAAGGAGCACGAGCCCCTGGAGGGAAACTGAGGAAGCAAAGTCCTTCCTGCCCCTTGTCCATTTGCTATTGATCTTTCTTGCTGTGCCCTTTTCTCTGGCATGTACTTTCCACATCGCACTTTGTTTTCTGTTTACAATTCACCTCACTGAGTGCTGATGGAAACTAGATTATGATCTTGAAATCTGTAGTTTCCTAAATGGTGGTCAAAAGAAGCCCTAGCCAGAGAAGCAGGAAATGTTCCTCTTCCCAAAAAGTTGCAGGAAAGCAGCTGCCATCCTGAGTCAGAGGTCATGGCCATGAGCTGTGTGCATACTCACAGGCTGGATACCCAGGACTCTGAGGGGCAGCTCCGCCCAGGCCCAGCTGAGTGCTCTGCAATGCTCCTCCCATGAAACAACCTGATGACCGTACAGATTCTTGATTGTGGACTGTGAGATTTTGCATCTCACTGGAATGAAGAAAGGCAAACAAAGAACGAAATAACAACCCAGACCAGAAAGAAACAGGAGTTTAATATAATATGCATGTGTGGCATTGCTACTAATACCAAGTAAGTATTTCCCTCCCAAACAGAAACATTTTTAAAATTTAAAAAAAATATATTTTAAGGGCTAGAAATTTATATGTAGAAAAGTTTTTAAAACACAATGTTTTTAAAACATGATGTTATTATACAGGATTACATTACATATTTATGTACTTGTAATTGGATGAGACATTTTGCCTAAACATTTAGTTACTCTTTTATTTATTTAACTTCTATAAATGAGATAGGAGATTTTACCTGGATATTTATTAATTTGTTTGTTTACTTAATTTATTTTAATTAAAATATTTCATCAGATTAATGATCGATTGATTTAATTATTAAAAAATTGATAACAAATTTCCCCTAGTTATGTTTGCTTATCTAATTTCTATTTTTTAGATAGAAAATTTCACCTAGATAATTAATTAATTAATCATTTAAAATGACATCCCTAGAAATTACTAGAACATAAAGGAAAAAAAATTTATTTTCACTTAATTAGATAGGAAATTTTACCTGGACAATTATTTACTCATTGATTTACTTAATTTATTTTAATTAGAATAATCAATAACTTAATTTAAGTAAAATTATTTTACTTAATTATTTAGAAAATTTTACTCAATTGTTTATTTATTTATTTAAATTAGATAGGGAATTTCACCCGGACATTTATTTATTTATTTTTAATTAGGTAAGCATTTGCAACTGCATGTTTATTTGTGCATTTATTTATTTAGTTTTTCTAGTTAGATAAAAAAATTTCATCTGAATACTTACCTATCTACTTATTTTTAAAATTAGATAGGAAATATTAACTGGATAATTATTTATTTAATTTCTTTTCATTAGATTGGAAATTTCATCTATTAATTAATTAATTAATTAATTAAAATTAGATAGGAGATGCCACCTGGCTATTACAGGTCATTATAAAAGTTACTCATTTAGACAAAGTGATAGTCCAAAAATCTTAAAAAGTAAAAACAAATAAAGAAGGAAACAAAAAATACCTCACTTCTTAATTGAAAGATTATAAAACAATGAAAACCAGCAAATACAGCAAGGGGATAAATGTATTCCTCTCTTTCTCCCACCTCTGTTGTATATAGACATTTTTTTGTTCAACTTTAAACAAAGTTTTATTATACAAAAGCTGTCATATAATTGAATATTTCTCTACTTTGTACACAGTTATTCTTACTCTCCATAAAAAGGCTGCTTCTGAACTTCTCATCTGGTGGTGCCAAGCACTAAAATCTTGATTTGACAAAATAGTAGTAAAAATGCCTCAGGAATTTAAGTTGAAGACTCTTGCACCCAATATCAGGAATGTACAAATGTCTTTTTATAAATAAAAAGAATCTTTAGGCATGGACAATGACAGCAGTAAACCATTATATATTGTCAACTGAAGCCAGTAACTGATGATTATAGTAATCTTCCTAATCAGCCAGTCTTTCCTTTAGTCATTTCTTTAGTTGATATTTCTGAAGTTATTGGGGAGGACATTGTCTCAGTTCATTAATGATGGTGAAGCACTATTCCAGGAGTTAGAACATGCCTCCACCCATCCCACCTCCCATTCCACCCATTCTACCCTTTCCAGGGTTCTTCTCTTCTCTAGGAATTTTTTGTGACCACAACTGCTGTAGTTAACAGAAAGTCCACACCAGTAGCAACCAGTAAAACCATTCTTACAACCTTTGTTGGGTCAGTGATTCCTTTTT
Source organism: Carlito syrichta (assembly GCF_000164805.1). Taxonomy (NCBI): domain Eukaryota; kingdom Metazoa; phylum Chordata; class Mammalia; order Primates; family Tarsiidae; genus Carlito; species Carlito syrichta. The sequence goes on along the minus strand of NW_007247187.1, from coordinate 365,396 downwards.
TCCACCATAGTCACAAAATCTTTCATTATAACATCATAATCAATTTCTGAGGAGCTCTGCAACACCTGCGTTCTTGGAATGGTCATTGTGGGAATTTTAGTGTTTTTTAAATAATTTATATACCAAACTTATGATCCTCATTAGCTGGCATTAATGAGTCCAAGGCTGGAATGCACTGAAGCAGGGCACAGTCTCTGCCCAGAAAAATACCTTCTTCCACAGCTGCTTGTGTGGTATTAAGGGCATCTGTAATCCTGGCTTTCTTCTCATTCACTTCAATGTCACTTTTCCCACCAAACTTCTGCACAGCTATTCCATCTGAGAGCTTTGCCATGTTCATTTACCTGCTTCTTCTCATATTTGCTAGTTGTGACATCTAGCTGCTCAATTATATCTTGAATATGTTTTTCAACTTGAGCCTTGTCACCTTTTCCTTTCAAGAGCATAGCATTATCTTTGGTCACAATGACCTCTTCAACTTTTCAAAAGACATGAAACTAAAAATCTTTAAGTGGTCAGTCCTCTTCTCCAAACACTGCATTACTAGTAGCAATAGCAATAGCCATATAATTGAGCTTTTTTTTTTTTTCTATTACCACCAAAACCTGGAGCTTTGACTTCTACAACCTAAAGACAAATTTTAGCCTATTCAAAATGAGTGCACTGAGTGCTTCTCTACTAGCATCTTCAGCAATTATGACCAAGGGCTTACAGTGAGCATTGGCAATCTCCAGAGCAGGTCAAAGGATGGGACAATAGAAATCTTCTTTTCACTTAGTGGAACATAGACATTCTGGAATTCACATTTCTGACCTTTTGATATATTAATAAAGTATGGAGAAATACAACCTTGATCGAACTTCATGTCTTTAATAGTTCGTAATTCATAACTCAGTGTTTTTCTATCCTTTACTGTGATGACACACTTTCTTCCAACCTTTTTCATTGCATCAGAAATGATGCATCCAATTTCTTTGTCTACATTTGCAGACAATATAACAAACTGAGCAATTTCTTCTGGGGTTGTCACAGATATGGATTGCTTCTTAAATTCAGCTATGACAATGTCAACAGCTAACATTACTCCTCTCCTGATTTCCACTGGATTAGTGCCTTCGCTGCTCTTCTCAAAGCCTTCCTTGGCAATAGAGTGTGCCAAAACAGTAGCAGTGGTGGTGACATACTCAGCCTCTTCATATGTGTTATTGGCAACATCCTGAACAAGTTGACTCCAATGTTTTTATATTTATCCTTTAAGACATTTGACTTTGCTACAGCCACACTATCTTTTGCTACTTTGGAACTTCCCCAACTCTGTTCAGTAATCACTGTTCTTCCCTCTGGCCCCATTGTAACTACTACAGCATTAGCTAAAAGGTCTACACCTTGTAGCATCAAGTCACATGTATCCACACTAAATTTTACATCTTTGGCATTGGCCTGAGTGAGATGGGAAGCCAGGGCCTGGGACACCAATCTTATTTGGCAAAGGACACTGGGTAATCAGAGTATTTCTGTGGGTGCAGGACAAGCATGGACAGTCAAGTGAACAAGCGTGGTGAGTGTAGCTAGAAGAATATTCTTTTCTAGATTGCCTATTACTTTCATGATATGCTGGCATATGTAACTTGCAAATTGGGTAACAGTTTTATTCATGACTTAAATCTTGGGGTCTAGGCTGTCTTGTCTTTGATTTTTTTTTTAATTTTTATTATAAAGATGTGGGGTACAATTCAGGATTAGGTATACAAATATTGACCATGCAGGTATCCCTGTTGATGATTGTCTGATTTCTTTAAATAAGTAAAAGTTTGGGAGCTTGAGAATGAAAAATCTGTTTGTAAAATTCATTTTGTCAAAATTAAAGGTTCACACTAGAAATAAAAGACAACAATTCTCAAAATATTTATTGCAAAAGATGAAAACAATAGAGTAAGTTGGGTACTCTACTTGATACCAAGGAGAAGTTTATTCTATTCAGATTGTTTACTCCTCATAACTATCTATAGCCACCCACTTACCAGGGAATCTCTCTGGGTTTCCATGAACTAAGGGGTCTTCTGTGCCTATGTCTCCTAACACTAAAGTCCTCTGTTTATTGGACTCCAGTGAATTTTGAGCTTCACACAGGGCCTCAGATTGCCTCCTATTGCTTGTAGATAAGACGACCTCAGCCACACCTCTAGTCTTCAGGCTAGGAGGAGTCCAACCCTAGAATGGAGACATTGGAGTTTTTTTTTTTTAACTTTTAATTTTTTTTACTTTAAACATGTGGGGTACAATTCAGGGTTAGGTATACAAATGTTAATTATGCAGGTACCTTTGTTGATGAGGCGTGCCCCCTCCATCCCCAGGCAGACTGCCACGACTGCCTATCCTGCTTCCCCACCTCCTCCTAGCAGTTTCATTGGAGTTTTTTATGTGAAGTTTTTATTCTCCTTTTTTCTCTTCTCACAGAACTTTAGAAAGGTGTCTTAATTGTTGATCAGAAGTTAGGTATTTTCAAAGGCTCCCTAAATGGCATTAAATTGTTCGTGTATTTTTAATTGTCTATCTCAGCTGATATTAGATTCTAACACATTTGTTTTCTGGTAGCTCTAACTTGGCATTTTAGAACTAATTTGGCTTTTATAGTCTGGCAGATTTGACTTCTCCCTTTTCCCCCTTTTTCTTTAGTAACCAGTTGGTCCTTATCTTTTCCATTTTTGGTTCTCTCTACAAAACAAACAGAGAAGGATTAAAGTTAGAATAATCTGCTAATTGCCAATAACATACATGCAGATTCTGTATGCAGTTCTTTTGGTGAAATAACCACACAATTGTTTGGGAGACTTGTGAGAAGTGCTGTGAAATAGACTTGGACTTAATTACCATTCACCACATGACCACCATTAATACCTTGTATAACTGTTAAACAATAGTGATAATTTGGGCTTCTTTGATATGGTATAAATTTAGATTTATATTTAGAAATCCCTTTATAGTATTTCTTTTGTGAATGTGTATCCTACTTGATAAGTGATTGTAAGTCTCTTTGAGGAAGTCTTGGAAGATTATTTAGCTCACCTGTTTGAAGTAGTGCCATGCCATTTCTTCTCAAGTAACATCAGTGTCCCCATCACTTAGGGAGTTCTAAACCTGTGAACTGAGTAATTTCCAGTGACTTTCTCTGCTAACTGAAGTAGGGTCTCTGCTCACCAGTTCTAAATGGCACCACTTACAGAGATCAAGTAACACTTTTGAAGAAGCCATGGCTATGTCAATCATGGTTCTGAAGGTGACAATATAAAATCAGAATATTCTGATTGCTGTACCCACCCTGCCTCTCATTACAATACAACACCTGCATTGTACTATATGACCACTAAGTTTTGCCATGCTGGATGCTATCTCTTCACTGGAATCTCATGACCATATCAATAATGAAATATGCCATGCCAGCTCTAGCTGGCAGTAAAAAGCTTCAAGGATGTTGGTGTTACCCTTCTTATGTATTTATAAGCATCTCAGAGAGAAATTTCTTTAAACTATTTTAGGAGAGCATTCCACACATCTGCAGTGTGGTTTTCAACTACATTTTGTAATTTTCTGGATGCATTTTATTGTTTTTTTTTTTTTTTTTTGAGTTGGAGTCTCACTCGGTCACCCAGACTGGAGTGCAGCACCCGCTCCCGGCCACCACAGCCTCGCCTGCTGAGCTCCGGCGATCCTTCCGCCTCAGCCTTACGAGTAGCTGGAATTACAGGCATGTGCTACCACACCCAGCTGATTTTTTTATTTATTGTAGAGATGAGGTCTCACTGCCCAGGCGGGTCTTGAACCCACGGGTTCAGGCAATCCACTCACCTCAGCCTCCCAAAGGCGCGAGATTACAGGCTGAGTCACCGAGCCCGGCCGTTTTATTGTTTTTTAAAATAGATTTGAGAAGTGTGTGTCAGTTATTTTTAAAAAATTTTTTCCTGCCCTTTCTGCATGGGTTCCTGTCTTCTCATGCCCTCCTCTTGCTCTATGACCCCCACATTCAGCAGGAAGCAGATACAGAAGTCTAACCTCCACCCCTAATCCCTAGTTGCAAATAAGAATGTTTCTGAAATAGTAAGAGGAGGGCATGAGAGGACAGAAGCCCATGGAGTCATTAAGTATCTTTAGGATCTATATATACAGCACTGTGTACAAGTGCATACTATTAGAATTGATACTACTATAATAAAGGCCATTATAGCTAGTGTTATGGCATATTGGGACTTTCATGTATGGTAAATTGTATTTATAGGTACCCCAGTGGGCTTGATACCCACTACAGGAGTCTAGGCAATTTCCACTGATGCACTAGTGAACTTCTTAGTCCATATGTGGATGTCCCTGCAGCTTGTCCCCAAGTTTCTTTGGGTTGTGATAAGAATTTATATATAATTATAAGGGGATTTGTTTTTTAAAAATGACTTTAACAAGGAAGTACAGCTACTTTGACAAAGTCTGAAGAAGAAATAATTGAAACATTGGAGATATTTAGTTGAAATGAGTTAAATCAGTTAATAAAATCAAATTGCCAGCAAAATGATAGTATTAACCAGCTTACTCCATTTTGTTTAAAACTTCCATCTTAGTTGCCTGCCTTACCTAAGAATCACCCCTCAATGCCTATGTGTGATTACTGTAACATTCTCATGACCACAGACTCCCAGCTTTGTCCCCTTTGGGCGGGTCATGCTGACTGTTTCCTGCTGACTGTTACAAAACTCCCTAGCCATAAGTTCCATGGAATTGTATGCTTTATTAACTAAAATAAAATGTTACACTTTGCAAACACCCCTTGTTACGTTTCCTTTTTTTTTTTGAGTTGGAGTCTCACTCTGTCGCCCAGACTCTGGAGGGAGTGACTCACTGGGCTACGGTGATCATTCTGCCTCAGTCTGCCAAGTAGCTGGAACTACAAGTGAGTGCTACCACACCCAGCTAATTTTTTGACTTATTGTAGAGATGAGGTCTCACCAAGTTGCCCAGGTGGGTCTCGAACCGCGGGCTCAGGCAATCCACTCACCTCAGCCTCCCAAGGCGTGGGATTACAGGCTAAGCCACCAAGCCTGGCAACATTTTCATATTTTGTTCTTATATTTTGTAAGTGACCTAATCAAGGTAACTCCATTGTGTAATAATTCTTCTATCTTGTCTCTATGTAACTGCCTTAAACTATATCTTGTTGGCAGAACTCCAGGGACTTTCCGGTCACTGGCTATACCTGGGACATAAAATTAATCAAAACTCCCAGGAATCAAAAGTTTCCATTTTGGTTGCCAAGTTGTTAGTTAATGGTTGCTATGGTCACTAAATTGCTATGTAGCCAACACTGCAAATTTTACGTATAAAAGCTTGTCACAAACAGTACCAGTTTGTCAAGAGCTCTTCTGGCATGAGCCACTCTTGACTGCGTGCTAATAAAGGACTCAATCTGAAACTTGGTGTGCTGGCATGACTTCTTCTCGCTTTCTTGGTCATAACATAGCTATAGTTTAAATTGTAGGAAACAATAATGAACAAAATAATTTGAAACAGGTAAACATTAGCAAGAGAAAACTGTCCCTTTTGTTTTTAGAATAGGACTGATATACCTTCACAACAATTGATATGCTAGAGGGTGAAGCCCAGGTAACCTCTACTCCAGAGAGATGGAAGATTGACATCTCTTCACTTTTGATGAGAGGAGTGCAATGGTATTGGCCTTCTGACAGGGAAATATTACTTAAAGTTTAACAAAAATAATTAGTAAACTTTAAACAACAAGTTATTTTGTTATCTATCCTATGTTGAACTACTAATCCTTGTGCTTGTAAGGAGATTTTAAAGTCATTAGCAATTTGGCTCCGAAAAGCACTATTGCTGATCACAAGCTGCTGTGAGTGAAATCAATTCACCCGGTCTGCAGAAAGTTTAGGAAGAGGGTGTGGGGTAGGTGTGACTCCTGAAGTTTTTGTTTCTTATCCTACCCTAGAGAGACTGAATTGAGAACTTGAAGAGTATAAGTATTAACATTTTTAAAAGCATAATGTTATAGCATAGGATTACAGGTCATTATAGGTTACTTTTTTAAGTCAAAGTGATAGTCCAAAAACTTTTGAAAAGTAAAAACAAAACAAAACAAAACAAAAAACTCAGAACTTCATAAAACTCACTTTTTATAACAAAGATGGGGGGCAGTTATCTGAATTTGTCTCTTCCTCCCCCCCCCCGTTGTTTATAGGAGAAAATTCTTTTGTAGATTGTTAATTAAGACTTTTTTTTTGGTCTCTGAGTAGCATTTTGGCCTAGCATTAGTGTAATCGATATTAATGATAAATTTGTAAAAACTTTTTGTAGCCTTGGGTGTTCATAGAATTCCTTTAATATATTTATTTCCACAAACATTCCACATACCATCTTTGACATACCATTTTTTTTTTTTGAGTTGGAGTCTCACTGTCGCCCAGACTGGAGTGCAGTGGCCGCTCCCGGCCACCACAGCCTCGACCTGCTGGGCTCCGGCGATCCTTCCTCCTCAGCCTTCCAAGTAGCCGGAATTACAGGCATGCGCTACCACGCCCGGCTGATTTTTTGATTTATTGTAGAGATGAGGTCTTGATGCCCAGGCGGGTCTCGAACCCGCGGGCTCAGGCAATCCACTCACCTCAGCCTCCCAAAGGCGCGGGATTACAGGCTGAGCCACTGAGCCCGGCTTGACATACCATTTTTTGACATGCTGGAACCTTCTATTTTTGTCCTATATTTTCCTTCCTTTAAATAACCAGCCATTCTATTTCAGAACAAAAATGTAACATGTAAGATCCTTTACTATACAAAATTATTTATCTTTCCTTTATCCTTTCTTACCAAAAATATACCTTTAACCAACAAATTTCTTTCCATCTTTCCTTGCTTTCTTGTTTTATTTTTCACCTTTTTAGATAAATTTTTACATATATACTTTGAATTAATCTTTAGTAACTTTTGATTAAGGTAAGGCTGGGTTTCCAACAGGAATGACCAGGATCAAATGACTGGCACCTGTGTTAATTAAGAAATTAATTTGGGTTTCAGTGCCCTAATATTCACCTGGGGATTGTTGGGGTGATGGTGAATCAGTGCCAGGCACTTTAGCAGATTTCCAGGCCTCCTTAAATAGCCATAATTTCTGAGTCAGGTGTACTCTCCTCTCTTTAGAAGAGAATGCACTGCTTCCCAATGACTCTCTGGCCTGCACAGTGGAAAAGATCCAGGAAGTTTAGACCTCTTTGGGGCAACTATGCTTTTAGTACCCTTGTAGGCTGTACTTATAGCAAGGGAAACCATCCCCCCTTAACAGGTTCATTCTTACCAGATCTCTGATGGGCAGTTGGAGTTTTGTTGCTAATTGTGACTGACAGTTGGGATGCAAAGGTCTTTGGCCCTCTGGTTCTGCAGACCTCCATGTTGGTACCCTGCTGCTTTTCTAATGTCTCAGCTGAGAAAACTCTCAAAAGTTCTTCTTTAATAGGCTACACAGAAGGCAATTTGATCATTTCTGTCTGTAACAGTCTGATGTAAAACCATTTAGAGTAAACAGACCACATGGATATGAAATTATCTGTCCTGACTTATTTCTCATTATGAAGAGGCAAATTTGTTAAAAACTTTTTATAAATTGCTAAACTATAGTCTTAGTGGTAAGATGTGGACAATTAGGTGAGAGTGATCAGTTCCCATGTTTATTGTGCTCACACAGAGTATCCAGTATTTTATCTGTCTGGAAGGAGATATACTATGCTTAGTAAAGTGACTTAACTTTCTCTTTATAAAAACACCTTCAGGGCAACCCCTTCCTACTGTGGGAACTTTTCTGTCCTCTCAATAAATCCTGCTTAAAAAACAAAAACAAAAAACAAAACAAATAAAAACTTCAGCAAGCCTGATGTAACAAACACTAGGGTTATCTAACATTAATATTTCAGCACGTAGTAAAGCTGGAAGTACGATTTTGCTAGAACACTTGCAAATTTGTTTTCAAAAAGCAGATTAAAATTACAATTCTGTTTTTTTTGTGATTTAACAGGATTAATTAATTAACATGTGATCCCTTTACTCTTGTCTGGGAGGATTGACAGTCCCAGTTTAGATCTAATTTAGGAGATATATCACAGAAAAAAAAACCGAAACATGAACTTTAATATCTTTTTGTCCGAGCCACCTCCTTGAGGGGAGACCAGGTAAGCCATGGTGAAAGCCTAAAGGAGCTTCCCAAGAACATGTGAAGAGTGGTGGCGGGGGAAGGCTGTGCAGGAGGCATAGGCTTCAGTGTGGTATTTTGACTTACTGCAGCTAGTAGGGGATGCCGCCAAGGGGGTTATCAGGCAGTGGAAGAAAGGAGAATAGAGAAGCTGGGGCCCGGGTTGGGAGTATAAACACTGGCCGCTCCTCTGCAGGTAAAGGTGGAGGGCAAGAAGAAAGAGCAAATGGGGAAACTAATGGAGGGTAGAGTAGCAAAAGCAGATTATGAAAGGAAAAGTTAAACCACCTGGGTCAGCATCTGAGTTTTTAGAAGGAAACAGGAAGGAGATAAAGTGATCAAAGAAGGAGTGTGGGAGTACTCAAGGGGTCCAGTGCACCATTTTGCAAAACTTGGGCCATTTGCCCTTGTGGTGGCAATAGAGGGCAAGCTAAAGGAGAATTCCTGAGGCAAGAAACTCACCTTGAACCTATTTCCTGGTCACTTAGCCAGTTTTGAGGAGATACTTGGGGCAGATGCTCCTTTTTAGTGAGAGGGTCCTGAGACATTTTAGAATGAAAAGACATGCCAGTGGTGAGTCTTTGCTTTTACGACTGATTGAGTACTCCCCATTATAGAGATCTAGAAGGCACACACACAGAGAGAGAGAGTGAGAGAGAGTGAGAGAGAGCGAGAGAGAGCAAGAGAGAGAGAGAGAGAGAAACCTAAGAACCACATCTGAGAGGGTCAAGAGAGAGAAAAAACCAGCATAGGGTGGAATTAGACAATCCAGTGCCTATGCCCAGCATAGGGTAGAATTATAATTCAGAGGGCTCAAGGTCCCAGAGTAAAAACAAAACAAAACAACAACAAAAAAAGTGGGCAGCCTCCACAGGTCCCCTCCCACTGTGGGAGCTTTTCTGTCCTCTCAATAAATCCTGCTTTAAAAAAAAAACCACAAAAAAGCATCCACACCCTCAGCTGGCATTCCAGGCAGAGGGTCAGTGGAATTAGCCTGTGTGTGTGTGTGTGTGTGTGTGTGTGTGTGTGTGTGTGTGTGTGTGTGTGTGAATGAGTGAGAGAAAGTGTTCTCTGTCTCCTTGACCCATTTGAGACAATGCCTTAGCTGTCTTAGCCCCAGGCCCCAGTGCTAGTGCTATTCCAACTTGTGTGTTTAGGAGACTTGGTACCAAATGTTTTCCACCTAGGGTCCCAGATCCTAGTGTGCTTCCCAAAACAAAAGAAAAAGAGTGACCTCTCAGAGTGGCTATCAGGTTCTCCTTCCTGACGAGATAAACATTGGAACTCACCGAAGGTGGTGCTTCGTACTAAGAAAGACTGAGGCAATGTGGGGCATCACTCATTGTAGCTTGTCTTCAGACAAAAAAAGAACATATTAGTTAGTGACAGATAAGAGCCGGGTACCTCACCTCTTGCCTGGTTGGGCATTTGCAGTCCAGGACCTTCCTTTGGGGGCCTTCTTGCCTTTCCAGGGAGTCACCTGACCAAGACAGTCAATTGCCCACCAAGATCTAGTCTGGTCCATGGAGAGTCATGGAGAGCTCAGCTACAGGTCAAGGTAGAGGATAGACCTTAGTCTCCCACCCTAACGGGCCCCAGCAGTCTACTGCTTTTCCCTGGGACCTTCAGACACAACAGGGGGCCAGAGCCATCAGTTGCCACCAACTTCCAGCACAGTCCACAGGAAGACACAGGGTTGAAGAGAGGAGATGAGAATATTGAGGCAAATCCCCATTTGGGCCACCAGATGAAAGGGTAAACTGAAGTGAGGTGGACCAAGGTGTCAATACCGTGGAAATAACGCAAGATTGCAATCAAGTAAGAAGTAGAAGGAAGTAAAATTTATTATTCACCTTCCACAGATTGGAAAAGGACCCAACACTCAGAGACAAGTGTGGCCTCGAAGGGCCAAGAACTGGGCATATTGAAGGGCCCTTGGGTAAGGGAGGTTTGGTCCCTGAAGGGTCTAGGCCAAAAGGAATGTCCAGGGTTGCCAGGTCTTTGATGTTGATTGTAGCCACCTGAGTCTTAGACTTTGCCATTGCCAGAAATTAGCATCTTATGCCCTCAAGTGGTGGGCTAGATTGGAGGAGACAAGGGAAGGGATTTTTCCTGCAAGAGACCTGTCTAATTTTTGCAATCCACAAACTCCTTAGCAAAAAAGTAATCTATTATCATTTCTATGTTTTTGGCCAGCTAAGGGTTGATCTTTGACCTTCTGCCTTCAACAAGGAAACTGAAAGTTTATTAGAGATTATTATGCTAAACCATGAATTGAAAGGTTGAGCTGTCCTTGTATTGCTTCCGATGGAGATTTGTCAGGGGGTGGGGTAGGCTGCCAGCTTGGCCTCCAGCAAAATGTCTGAATGTTTCCTAAAACCTGCCTATTGGAAATTTATCTATCTATATTTAACCTGTGCTAGATTCAAAGACTATTGATCTCAGCAAAAATGCCTATGTTGAGGCAAAATATGAACTAAGTTTATTCTAAGTTTCTTGGAGTCCCTCCTTTCACCAGGCATGTTGGCAGTAGTCCCAGCTACTTTGGAGGCTTAGGCAGAAAGATTGCCTGAGCCCAGGAGATCGAGGCTGCAGTGAGCTGTTATCATGCCATTGCACTCTAGCTTGGGTGACAGAGTGAGTCCCTAACTTAAAAATTAAATTAGTGTCTTTTGTAATCTTTTCATTATTTATAAGTGCTTTCAAGAAGGAGTTGTAAATTATCTTCTGTCCCGCACAGGTGGGACCCAAAAAGTCCCAAAATTTATTGATAAGGATGTGTATATATTCTTTCATGTTTAAACTTCAGTCACCTTCAAAGACTCTGATGAAATACATCTCTCAAGACACTTGTTACATTGCTCAAAACAGTTTTTGAACTCGTCAATTTTGATGCCTGTTCAGGAGCATAGGTAGGTTGGTGCCACGGGAATCAAGCAAAGAATTACAGAGGGAAAGTAAAAGAATTTATTATACTTTCTAGGGAGAGGGTCTGGGAAGGGACCTGTGCTAAATAAGCATGGTATAAGGTTTGAGGAGAGCATGTAGTTAAGGTTTCTATAATGGTGCTGGACTAGTGAGAAAAATCTCCAGCAGCTGCATTTTCAGGCTTTGATAACATAAATCTGGTGGCTTGAGGTCAGAGGGTGATACATTTTGTGACTCCAGGTGATAGCCTTGCAGTTTGTCAGGAAGGCTGATCCCATTCAATTATGTCATCCTGATTCTTTTTGGCTGAAAGACAAATTGGGAGTAGAAAAGAGAATCAGTACAAAGCTGACTTGGGAAGGGTTTTGTAAATCATCAATAGCTATCTCTGGGGAAAAGTTTCTGCCCTTGGCTAATGACTAGAGGGTAAATTAAAGTGAGCTACTAGAAAAACATGAGAAAGCTAAGCAATGTAAAAATGGCTGCTCTTTGGCTATATTGACTTTATCTTGGTCTTTTATCCTTTCAATGCCTTTTAGTGCTTCTGCCATTTATTTTTGTTTGTTTGTTTCACTCCTTCCAAAACATTTTCTGTTGTGGACTTTTTTTTATTTAAGGGGTGAAAGTTACTTAGGGCAGTATTGGGTAAATAGGGAGGGTGGTACATGGGGTCATGCTATTTTGGAAAAAAACTGCTGAAAACTCAGCACAGTATGAGCAGGTGCACTGTCATGTGGAAGAAATCACCCGTTATGAAATGGGCAAATGCATTGAAAGAATCTTGAAAAAAATAAATAACTGAAGCTGAATGCAGCCTCTAACAATAATGCTAGCTGTTACACTGGTGATGATGTTTATAGAATACTTACCTATGTAAGCCTGTACTACAAGGAACCTGTCCTCCAAAAGGTAATTCATTTTTGGAGGTCCTCCCTTATATTTCTAAGACACACATGTATACATTTACAAGTGGGAAAACATATTTTAAAACTAACTTAAAATAAGTATTTGGTATCATGTAGTATTTTATGAAGAATCCTAATTGTATAATATCTGAGTTGCAGGTTTTTTTTCAATATTTTTATGACAACAACAGATATTTGGCATGCTTAAATAATTTTAAAAATGATATTAAAAATTGTAGTTTAGATATTTTAATCACTTTTTTGAAGTCAATATACTGGATAGAATTATTCATGTACTGGCTCACAAACTGGTTTATGGTGGAGTGAAATATACAAGCTAATAGCCTTTAAATATAAAGCTCATGCATCCTGCAGCATACAATACTAGTGACACAAGATGCCAAACTCTGTAAAATATTTAATGAGGTTTATTATGAGCTAAATATAATTGACCTAGGCCTATAGCATTATTCCAAAAGGTATTGAGAACATGTACCCATGGTAATTGAACTGAAGCTTGGTTATGTACCTATCAGGAAGACAGAGGTTACAGAAAACATAAATCAATACATGTAAGGTTTATATTGGTGTGGCCTGGGAAAGTGGATTATCTGCAAGCAAGGGCTTGCAGGTCATAGGGAGATTAAAAGGTATGCTGTCTAAAAAACTTGAAATCAGTAAAGAACATGCCATTGTTGAGATAAGGGGCGTTGAGAAAAAGTTTATTGATATATAGATGAAGTCTCATAGGTGGCAACCCTGAGAAAGGATAGAAAATGTCTAGATTTTATGTGAATCCCCAAAATGAGATTCTAGATAGGTGAAATATTCCCAAAAGATGACTTTGCAGGATCATACGGTATTTTTTACTTCTTTGTCTGTTATGTGATGTTGTGTGAGAGTTAGGTTGCAAAGTAATCTATATTACATCAGGTTAATAAAAACTCAGCTTCCCAATACCCTTAGTCAGAACTTTGGCAAAAGGGAGAGAGAGAGAGGGAAAAAAAAAAAACACAGAGTATAATCTTCAGTCCTCTCTCTTGGCCAAAAGTAATTCTATGTTGTGACTGTGTGGGTCAAAAAATAGCAGGTCATATAAGTCTAGGAAGACTCATCTCTAGAATTGTCTATTAGGGGGCAATCATTTCAATATTAGCAATGTTGGATTATGGGAGAAGGACATGCTTTGGATTGATTTTATAGCCAATTGTTTAAGGAATGAGAGTAAGATCTAAGGTTTCATCAAAAGCAAACAAAAAACAAACAACAAAAAACAAAAACAAAAGAAAACAGTAGATTAGATCTACTTTGTGAAGTGCCATAATCCTGTACTCTGTTTGTCATTTTTCTTTTTTGTATCTGGCATAACTTTACCAGAGACATATAATGATAACAGTGTCTAAGAAAGTTAGAGGTAGAATTAGAAGATGGTAAACAACCTAAGCAGCCAAAAATCACCTGCATGCATTTTCATATTTTCCTTGTATTTCTTCATTCCTACCACCTGGAACTTCCCTAGGAGTTCACATATTAAAAGCTGAGTTTGTGGCTGTGGAAATAAAAAAAACATTGAGTCAAAAGCTGAAGCTTAGAGGATTCCTTATTGGGCAACCCTATTAAATAGCTTGTTTCATTTTATAAGGTGGTGTTGTAAATTATTTAGGCTGCTATAAATGATGCAAAAAGATTCTTAATAAGACATTTTTATAAAGACTAAAAAAACAAAAGTTAATATCTGAAGCAGTTTATAAACTGGTTTCCTTATCATCTGAAGGGCAGTTAGTTGAGGAGTCCAGATGTTAAGATTCAAAGAATCTAGGTTCAAGAGGAAGAAGGCAACAGTAATCTGACAAGTTTCTCAACTGTATTACAAAATGTAAGCTTCAGCTTGCAGGATCTTAGGGAAAAGGCAGCAGCAATGTCACTGCATCTGTGTTACAAAAGTGGATGACAGTTCTGAAAACATTAGTTTGGAGACTTTTAGCCAGGAAAGAATTGAGAAATCAATCCCAATTGTAGAAAATAATAATTCAAAAATAATGAACAAGAGAATCTAATGAAAGGTGTTCTATATATTGTGAAGCATAATTTTATTTATTCAGTCTTCTATTTCTGCCAAAGTCAAACCATAATAGAATCAATTTATTCCCAAAATAAGTTCTAGTCTTATTATACCTGGCCTTATTATTTGCATAAAGTACAGTAAGAGTGATTACTTGCCATATATGCTCTTTGTAAGCTAGCTATGCTAGAACTTAAAAAAAAAAAAAAATCAGATTAGACCTTTTGAGCCTAGCCAAGGATTTATTTGAGTCATCAAATAACTTATGATTTGGGTGATTTTCTCTTTTCAAGGTCCCAAAATAACTTAGAGTTTTGGGGCCTGTTGCTAAGTGATTCTTTACTCATCACAGGTCAGGAGTCTTGTAAAAAAGCTAACAAGGTACAAAGCTAGCCTTTCCAAGGGACTTTTTATGGGCTCTTTACAAATCTCTATCTCAATTCCTCAAGGCATTCTGTTCATATCTGAAATGTTATTTTAATCAAAGCCTTGGTAAAATAACCAGTGTCTGTAATAATGTCCTGTTACAAAAGAAAATGGTTTCTTATTGAACTCATGCAAATAACTTTATTGCCATAAGTCAATATTGACATATGGTTTCCAAATTTTGGAGAAATTAAGTAACGAGGAAAAAAAATATACTTCAAATTTTGTTCACAAGAGCATACATTACTCAATAATTTAAAACAATAAATAGCTCAAAGAAAAAAATGTCTGAAATACAAACAAATATAATCAATAATATTTCAAATAAAAACGTCTTAAAATATTATTTGACTCTTCTTTTAGTTCAGTCCATGCATGTTACTTCTGGTCTGCTCCATATTGAGTCACCGATTTTTTATGAACACATAAGTTCCCCAATTAGAGTTCTAAAAGATTTTTTTAAAGTCAATGGCACAGCCTCCAAAGTAATTGGAAACCTGCACAGATGAGTACCTGTCAATATCCTATTGCTGGTAATTAGCCACTTTTTTGGGGAAAAAAAAATTAAACAATAGGTGAAAAAACTCTTAAATTAGGTTAGAAACACAATTTATTTTTTGAGTCGGAGTCTCACTCTGTTGCTCAGACTGGAGTACAGAAGCATGATCATGGCTGCTGCAGCCTTGACCGGCTCAGCTCAGGTGCTTCTTCCATTCAGCTTCACAAGTAGCTGGGATTACAGGCACACACCCTTCACAGTCAGATAATTTTCGGATACATTGTAGAGATGAGGTCTCACCATATTTCTCAGTCTGGTCTTGAACTTCTGAGCTCAGGCAATCATCTCACCTCACCCTCCCAAAGTACTGGGATTACAGGTATGAGCCACTGTACTCTGCCAGTTGCTTAGAGACAATTGATGAGAAAATTTAGTTATTTCTGTTCTATACAACAATTTAACGTGATGATTATTATTACTGATAACATATACTAAGCCATATAAAATGTCATACAATTTTGCAATACATACCATAATACATATAACTATAATCCAAGAAAATGTAAACATCTTTTTATATCTGACAATGCTTCCTATATGATTTTATTATACCAAATAAGATACATATGTATCTTTTGAATTTCAAGACTTCTAATATCTAAAAATTAATGAGTTCAAGAAGACTTAGTTCAGAACTTAAAATTTTGATTTTGGAAAGATTTTTAAATAACAAAGTTTTCTCTTTTTCTTTGGAATTGGGGTCTTACTCTATCACCCAGACAGAAGTGCAATGGCATGATAACAGTTCACTTTAGCCTTGACCTCCTGGGCTCAAGCAATTCTCTTTTCAGCCTCACAAGTAGCTGGGACAACTTTTTGTCTGTTTTTGCAGAGATGAGGTCTTGCTGTTTTCCAGGTTGGTCTCAAATTCCTGGGCTCAAACAATCCTCTCAGCTCAGCCTCCAAATGTGCTAGGATTACTGGCATGAGCCACTGCACCAATATCAAAGTTTTAAAAGCATATCACAAAACAGGATTACAGATAACTGTAAAATAGTTGTTCATTTAGTCAAATAATAATTCAAAAATTTTAAAGAGCAAAAACCTATACCATTTGATAAGGTAGATTTATTGGTTTGAACAATAAGACCTGTAAAAAGTGAGCAGTTGGACAAATGTGTCTCTTTCTTGCTCTCTCTTTTATTTTTGCAGTTTATTACAAAGATAAAAAATCTTCAATCTTTTCAAATTACATAAAAATCTAGTTGAAAAGAAAAAATCAAATATTTATCTTTGTATTAGAGTATTATTAACAAAGAAGCTGGTCAGGCATAGTGGTTCATGTTTGTAATTTCAACACTTTGGGAGGCTGAGGTAGGAGGATTTCTTGAGCCCAGGAGGTTGAGAACTGCACAGGTGACATAGTGAGATCTTATCTCTACAAAAAAATCAACAAAATTAGGCAGGCATGGTGACATACTCCTGTAGTCTCAGCTACTTGGGAGGTTGAGGTGAAAGGATAATCTGAATCCAGGAGGTTAAGGCATCAGTGAGCTGTGATCATACCACTGCACTCCAGCCTGGGTGATAGGGTGAGAAACTGACTGAAAAAAAAAAAAAAAGAAAAGAAAAAAGAAAAGCAAACAAAACATTGAGACTAGTCTTAATTATGACCATAAAGTAATAATACATTTATAAACTTTTTATAACCTTCTACAATTTTCCACAAAAGGGCAAATCAATGCTAAAACAAAAAGCAAACCAAAAAATCCACTATTATTCCAACATAAGGGCCTATATTCTGGCTCAGTAGAAGAGTGTTTTGACATTAATGTTTAATTTATAGAAATACTAAATATTTTTATATCCTAACCAACTTGATCTCATATAAAATTATTTTTCTAATACTAATATTTTATATCATTTTTTCTTATTTAAATCTTCCAATTTATGTTAAAAGTTTTATCTCATAAAAATTATTTTATTTTCCAATTTCTATATCTGTTTAGTTTTAGCCATGATTTATATTCCTTTAATTTTAAAAGAACATAAAAAAAATCTAAATTAGACCCAATTACATTTCTGTTGACAAAACTATATTCTCATATCTTCTTATAATGTTTCAACAAAAACACGTCATCTTATTTTCCTTATTCATTTTGCATGTAAAATTGCTTATTTATATTTAGTAATTTTTATTATGTATATCAATCACAATGTTAACTCTCATGACTGTTAATTTTAGTAAAACATCTAGGAGGCAAGCAATTTTGATTTTGTATCAGAAGTATAGTCCAGGACTAAAGACCTGTCTGAGTCTAGGCTTCTTAACAGCTTAAAACCAAATACTTAAGTTTATTGACAACTTAAGCAAGTACAAAAGGTATTCAGAAGCAAAATTTTATATCTTAACATATTTAATAGAAATGGTGTGGGACCAAAACCCAACAGATTCAGAAAAAAATGTCTAAATTAGCTGTTGCTCTGTTAAATTAATAAGAAAATTTTGTCCATTTCTATTTTTAATTATATTCAAACTTATTGCAGTTATTCATTTAGTAGATGTTAGAAATTAGTTAGAAATTTTAGTTAACAAGTTTATTTTTGCTTGAGCAAATATGAACACTTTATTGGTGACACACATTCTTTTTAACAAATTCATGCGATTAAAAAAAATCCAAATTTCCAATACTTACTTCATAGCAGGTGATTTTTTTGGAATTTTACTTTTCTTATGCCATTTTTGTTAAAACATTAACTTTATTTTGAAATAAACAATTTGTGCTTATTTTGTTTTATTTTACAGCCATTTGTTAGCATATTTCTAGCAACATTTTTTTTTTTTTTTTTTTTTTTTTTTGAGTTGAATTCTCACTCTGTCACCCAGACTGGAGTATAGTGCCTGGACTCAGGTGATCCTACTGCCTCAGCCTTCTAAGTAGCTGGAATCACAGGCATGAAACACCGTGACTGACTTGTTTGTTTGTTTGTTTGCTTATTTATTTATTTATATTTTAGAGATGAGGTCTCACCAAGTGGCCTAGGTTGGTCTCAACCCCTGGGCTCAATCCTCCTACCTCCTCCTCCCAAAGTGCTGGGATTATAGGTGTGAGCCACTGTGCCCAGCTGAATCTTTTTTTTCTTTTAAATTACAGAACAGATCAGCAACTCTTTTCACATTTGTACATAAGAAATGTTTCACTTATCCTTAAATGGGGAAACATTGAAATATTTACAATAAAAAAGAAATGCAAAAAAGAATACATTTAAACATTTTAATAATATTTTTATGATAGTGTTTGTTAAATTCTTTCCAAGTGTGATTAGATGGTTCCTTCAACAGCCAGCACATCCCTGAAGTAGATTTCTGACATACAGTACAAGCATCATTTTGGCCATTTTCTTAATATCATGATAATTGAATAGTTAGAATTCACTTCAGCAGTCATATTCTGGCAGGTTTTATTCTAGTCACTCATATATTTTGCAAAATATATTTATTTTAAACTAAACCATATAATCTGTATATCCACAAAACAATGCTACATAACCTACAGGACAGTGCCACAGAGGGAGTGAGTTTCCTGCCAGTCTCTAGGCATGCTCAGTGAAGAAAAATACAGAGCATTTTGATGCATGAATATCTTTCACAGTGACTGAGTGAAGAAAACAGTGTTGATCCATATCTAAATATCCCTAAATCTATCAAGTAGTTTCTTTCTTTCTTCTTTTTTTTTTGTATTTTTTAGAGAACAGTAATCTTGGTTATTTTTCAACTTTAATCTATGCTCTTAGGATTCTACTTTCAAAGGGTCAGTAATTCTATGAATCTGATTAATGGACATTCTTATTATCTCCTCAAAATTATATTTTCTAGGTTTTATCTGTAGAATCTGATTTTGAGTTACATTCTTCTTGCATAAAATGCATACAACCAAAAAAGCTGACTGTTTTTTGCACAAAAAGAGTTTTTACACACTGTAAGAACAACACTGGTTTCATTCACCAAACTGATCTTGTCTTTTCACTAGTCCCAGTCTCTTTGTTCTTAGGTAGCCATAGGAAGGAGTCCTGGCCAAATTCATGTGAGTAAAAGACACATTTTCTAGTCTAGGTCTGGTCTGTGAAAACATCTTATCTGAAGCTTCATGTATTCACAGCTGAGTGGAAGGAACTCAAGCAAAATAGTCAGAATTTAAGATGCATGTTGGCAATGGCAAAGTCACCAATTAAAGATACTTGAGTCCTTGAAACTCTTTTTTTGAGAGAGATCTATAAGCAAAGTCACCCAATATTTGATAGTCTGTGTTGTGATGGTATATGCTGCAATGATATATTTTGTATGATGCTCAAACAACTGATGCTTTTGGGTTTATTTGTTGTAGCAGCTAACTTTAGCTTAAAGAAGTCTGCAAAAAGAATTTATTGAAAACATTTGTGTTCAAAATTTTCTTTCAGATTCTGTGAATAAAATAGTTTTTGAATATTTCAAAAGAGAGGGATATTTATCATTTATTTGAGGAATATAGATCTTATAACAACTCTAATTTTTTTTGGAAATTCAAGAGGTATAAATATTGAAATATATTCCCAGGATTTAGTATCATATATTTCACTAGTACAACAATGTGAATGCTTATGACTTCATTGGAAAGTGTCATACTTTCACTTTCCTGTTTATTTTCTCATTTTTCTTTGGCACATGTTTAAAAGAAAGAAAAGTACATGTCTATTTCCTGTCAAGCTGCAAAGCACAGTGGCTATATTACACTGCCACAAATAGCTACTGACTCCTTGGACTCACCTCTAGATAGCAATTTCTAACTAGGAACAAGTCAGAAGATCCTTCACATTCCTGTCAGCTCTAGCTGTTTGGTATAGCAATCAAACCTAGATAGAGATTTATCTGATCTAAGCATATCCCTAATATCTTTGATGAATATCTTTGCCTTACAAAATGAAGGTTTGCCAGGAAATCTAATGGAAAGAAGTGGCTTGTTATCTTCTGGTTTTTTTCTTTTTCTAAGGAAAATTTGAGCAGATGTTGATATTCAGGCATGATTTAAAAGGGATCGGTTTGAATTATCCATGTCTCCAAATCATGTTGCATCCATATGACCAGAAACATGTCTGGGGAATTTCAGCAGTACTGGAGGACATTCAGCATGGGGCACCAGAAACCTCTGAACAATGAGATCTGCTTATCCTGCACTATGCCTTGGGGACAGCAGGACAGCAGGAGAACTTGCCTGTTATGCCCCTTGAGGTTTGCTTGTGTGTTTTTCTCACAGACCATGGCTCCTTGTTCACAATGGTAGCACACTATAATCCCAGGACTTTGGGAGGCTGAGACAGGAGAATTGATTGAACCCTGGAATTTGAGACCCACTTGGACAACATAGTGAGATCTCCTCTCTCAAAAAAAAAAAAATTAGCCAGGTGTGGTGGTACATATCTGTAGTTCCAACTCTTTAGGAGGCTGAGGGGAGAGGATTGCCTAAGCCCAGAATGTTGAGGCTGCAGTGAGCCGGGATTGTGCCACTGCTCTTCAGTCAGGGTAGCAGAGTGAGACTCTATCTCAAAATAAAATAAAAAGTGAAATACAGAGAGAGTAAATAACTTGCCTAGGACATTTTCTACATGAGTAGAGAGTGGTGAAGTTACTACGATTCCTCAATCCCGTGAGGTTTACAGGGTGATAAGTCCACACAGAATACTTAACAGCTGTATGTCCTCTCATTGACTCCTACAGCACAGGCAGTGAGCCAAGGACATGGTGCCCCACCAAAGAGCAGGATTGTGCCACTGCTCTCAGGAACTCAGACATCCTAGAACATATCAAGAAAAAATAGTTTGTTGTTGTTGTTGTTGTTGTTGTTTGAGTTGGAGTCTCACTCTGTCACTCAGACTGGAGTGCAGTGGCCGCTCCCGGCCACCGCAGCCTCGACCTGCTGGGCTCCGGCGATCCTTCCGCCTCAGCCTTCCAAGTGGCTGGAACTACAGGCACGCGCTACCATGGCTGGCTAATTTTTGATTTATTACAGAGATGAGGTCTTGCCAACTTGCCCAGGTAGGTCTCGAACCCGCGGGCGTAGGCAATCCGCTCACCTCGGCCTCCTAAAGAGTGGGATTACAGGCTGAGTCACCGAGCCTGGCTAAGGAAAAATAGTTTTATCACACACAGTAGTCAAAGAGCCAGAAAATTAGTTTAAAGGCAATTTAGATATTGGTTGTGGATGTCATTGGAACTGTCTTGCTGCTACTCAGGAGTGCTCTGTGTGTAACTGATAATAAACTCATCTATGGCAGAGCTGAACTTGTTCCCATTATTCTTTGGTCTCGATTCCATCCCAGGTTGGAAGAATCTTCTCTATAGTCCTGGCTCATTCCTACTTCATCTTACTGTCCTTCCTCTCTTTCCCAATGGTCCAACAGGCAGGAGAAACACCTGTGATGATGAGGCAATAAAATTACATTTATATATAAAATCCTGTATCTTCCTACTGACTTGACCAGCTCTGAAAACTTCACATTTTTTCTTTATTTGAAAAGCTCTCATTCAATGTGGATGCAAGTGCTAGAATTATTTCTGATATTCTTTGATCACATGTACTTCATCTGCACTTGGCTTTCTGGCAGACAAGTAACAAATTGATGGCTCGCTTTTTATTTTATCTTTTAAAAAAATTTTTGGAGTTGGGGTCTTGCTCTATCACTCAGACAAGTGCAGTGGCATGCTCACAGCTCAACTCAGACTTGTTCTCTTGGACTCAGGCAATCCTCACACCTCAGCATCCCAAATAGCTGTTACTACATCCATATGCCACCATGCCTAGATTTTTTATTTTTCTCCTGGGCTCAAGTAATCCTTGCTCCTCAGCCTCCCAAAGTGTAAGAATTACAGGTGTGAGCCACCACACCCAGTCAATAGCTCACTTTTTAGCTTCCAGCTTCTACATTTTGAGAAAGTAGACATCCCAAAATACATGTGTTTATAGCTGAAGAACTGAAATGTCAGAACAATTTCAGTGAACAACCTTTTGAAATGATTAAATGAACAAAATTGCACTGTCTTATCACTCTCAAGGTGCAGTCTCCTATATAATATGATATCTGAATGTCTCACTGAAAAGTGTTAAATATTTCTGTCTTTTATTTTCTTTGAGAAACAAGAAGTATGAATTTCAAGCTATGAATTTAGCAGTTCCTTAAAAAATAAATGCTTATTTATTTATTTATTTATTTATTTTTTGAGTTGGAGTTTCGCTCTGTTGCCCAGACTGGAGTGCAGTGGCTGCTCCCGGCCACCGCAGCCTCAACCTGCTGGGCTTTGACGATCCTTCCGCCTCAACCTTCCACGTAGCTGGAACTACAGGCGCACGCTACCATGCCTGGCTAATTTTTGATTTATTGTGGAGATGAGGTCTTGTCAAGTTGCCCAGGCGGGTCTCGA
>NW_007247187.1:291362-342867 GCF_000164805.1 Carlito syrichta | reverse complement strand
CTCGAACCCATGGGCTCAGGCAATCCACTCACTTCAGCCTCCCAAAGGCACAGGATTACAGGCTGAGCCACCGAGCCCAGCTTAAATGCTTATTTTTTAATGCTGCTTTTCACAACTTCAGATGAGAATGACTGTACTTTCAGTTGAAGGAGATTTTTCTGTGGGACAAAGCCCTGCAGTGCTCTCCTCTGAGACTTAGGACAGGTCTCCTTCATCCCCTGAGTTCTAGTCTTAACTTTTAGGACAATGACCCAGCAGATGGGGGACCCAGCACTCACTGCAGTCTGAATCTATAAGTCCAGGTCATGTGTTCCAGATAATTGTTATTCCAAATACGACTGGAACTAGGGTGAAGTGAGTGAGGAATCAAAAAACTCAGTAATCAAGACAAATAATATTTTAGTGCAATGTATGCCAAAAAATTCATGATGAAAAAATATCAACTTTTAAATAGGACAGGACAATACTGTTGACTTTTTATTTTGCTTGATGCTCTTCACAAATGATGATCCTTTCTTTCCCTTGAGTTGTAAGTGAAATGCAAGATGGGAAATGGGGACATAGAGCACAAGTACTATTTGCTGAGCACATGTGTCAAGCAGCATGAGCAGGTCAGCTAAGGCTCACAATGACTGTGAATTGAGTATTCTGCCATTTCCAAATGATAAATGCCCATCTAAGCGATAAAGTCACTTATCCAGAGTCATAGAACTGTAAAGGGTAGGTTTGAGTTCCAACATACTCCCATTTGGTTCTGTATTTATCTGCTTTCTGTTGCTTAAAACAGAATACCCAAAAGCGCATAATTTATAAAAAACAAAATTTATTTCTTACAGTTTTGGAAGTTGAAAAATCCAAGTATGAGGGGTTGTATTTGCTGTGGCCTTATTACTTGTGGGTACTCTCTGCAGTGTTCCGAGGCAGTCGAGGGTATCCAATGATAAAGGAGTTGAGCATAGTAACATGCTATCTCAGGTCCCTTTTCCTCTTCTTCAATAGCCAGTCCCCCTACCCATAACCCATTAACCTACTAATCCATGAATAGACTGATTCATTCATGACAGCAGAGTCCTCATAATCTAATCACCTATTAAAGGTCCCATCTCTCAATACCACATTGATGATTAAATTTCAACATAAATTTTAGAGGGAATATTCAAATCATAGCAGACTCCAAAGTGTGTATTTCTTTTCACATGACCCACTGTCTCGGGGATACAGGCATTTTTACATGGGGTATGCCCTCTAGAAGCAGAGGGCTTTGGTGTCTGTTGCATTTTCATGTCTTCTGGCAGCACACTGAATTTAATGGGGAGGAAAGAAGAAGGGAAGTCCCAGTGTGACAAACTTTCTATTATCTCTCTGCATACTTCTGATGCTTCTGTGTTCTAGAACCGTATTGATCATTGACATTAGAAATGAATGATAATTTTTATTTTATTTATTTATTTATTATTTATTTATTTTTGAGTTGGAGTCTCACTCTGTTGCCCAGACTGGAGTGCAGTGGCCGCTCCCGGCCACCGCAGCCTCGACCTGCTGGGTTCCAGCGATCCTTCTGCCTCAGCCTTCCAAGTAACTGGAACTACAGGTGCGGCTACCACACCCAGCTAATTTTTTTTTAATTTATTGTAGAGATGAGGTCTCACCAAGTTGCCCAGGTGGGTCTTGAACCTGCGGGCTCAGGCAATCCACTCACCTCAGCTTCCCAAAGTGTGGGATTACAGGCTGAGCCACCGAGCCCAACTGATAATTTTTTATTTTGAGGAATCATTACTCTTACAGCTTATCCTGCCTACACCATATAAGACAGGAAATATATGATTTATGCATTTTTGTTAAAAGAATGGGTGATTAATATAAGCTATTTAACCAAAGCATTTCAAATTAGCATAATATTATATGTGAAAACTTAATTATAAATTGACATCAAATAAAGTGAAAGTAAATTGTGAAAGATCTAAATACTGAAGATTTTGATTGCATATTTTTTCCTATTGAGCTTAAACTTACAGTAAAGTGCACAAATCTTAAATGTATATCTCTGATTTTTTTCTCTACCTATATGCTTGTGTCCTTGGGGTGGGGTGGCATATGGAGATGCTAAAAAGTATTCAAGTGGCAACCAATTTTTGCAATTCCCCACCTGACAGCACAGCCTCTGGGAGATCTGGAGGCCCATGTCAGGTTTAGTGAATTTTGTGAGACCTGGGGGTCATGGAGTTCATGGTGTTCTGGAAGACCTGGATATTCTAGGGGTCTAAGCAATTCACAAGGTCAGAGGCACCCTGAAGCCTTGCTTAGTGCCCTTGGGCATGGGAAGGAACAGGCTGCAGACCACAGGGTACAGTGGAAGAGGAGTGCTACAACCTGCCCTGTAGCAGGAGCCAGAAGACACTGTGACCCAGGACTGATTCCACTTTGTCCATGCAGAGTCAGTCATACTGCAGTTGAGAATCAAGGCACTGAGCCTCAAGGTAAGTTAAAGGAGACTAAATGTGCTTATTCTGGGCTTTTATGTATTTATTTTTCTTGTTTATTTCTTAGAGTCATAAGTAGATAATTCTTATTGCTGAAACCAGGGCTTTCCCTGTATTCTCACTCATTGTTGTGCTAGGTGGACTAAAGCCTGGCATTTGAAGAGTCCAGTTGGTTTAAGATCTCATTGCCATCATATACTGTGTGGTAGAATCAGAAATCTCTGGTTTCCATAATGTGTTACATGACATTTGACATTTATAACATCTGTCTCACCATCTAACTCATAGTATGTTCTTGAAAGTTTTCATTCTACCATCCCCTCAAGTACTTTCTTTCTTTTCTAGTCTCTGTAAGGATGAAGCAATTTGTGTCCACCTTCTTTCTGATATTTTAAAAATATGCCTATCTCATTGTTTTTGGGTATGGCAGTAGACCAAGAAGTGGCAGACTATAATGACCTACTATTTTGTAAATATTCTCTTATTGTGAAGTAGGCACACCATTTTTTTATTTATTTTTGTTTGGTTGCTTTTACATTATACTGGCAAGTTGTTAAGTAACAACCGAGTAAATATTTATGGTCTGGCTTTTTAAAACAATAGTTTGGTGACCCCTGGGTTAGAACATAAGGTAACTATTTTAAAAATGGCAATTGATATATTAAATTCTGATTAGTGATTAATTTATCTGTTTAGTTTTTTATAGGGTGCTATTGTTCTGTTTATAATGTGATTCCTTGGATGGCTTTGATGCTTCAAAATGTTTTTTTTAATTTGAAACTTAGAGTATGGTTTGTTCTTTTAGATATTAAAATGTATTCCAAATTGACAGTAATTAAACAGAATGGATCTGGGAAGAGGTTTACCAGAAAAATCAAATACAACAGATACTGCTGAAGTAAATTCCAGTATATTTTACATATTATATGTATATCTTAGTATATAATAAAGCAACACAAACTATTGGGAAAGAATTATTATATACATGGAAAAAATGATCATAAACTCTGATAAAACAACCATAATTTTTTTTTTTGTGAGTGCTTAGTTCTTGGTATCAAAGGTATAACTCAAAAGTAAGAAAAATTACTCAATCTGAATTCACTGTATTTTAATCTAAAAATTAAAACTACAAAAGATGTATATTTTTTTGCTAATTGCTTATACAGCTTGATTGTATATCTAATGTTTGCTTCATAAAGAATTGACTAGAATATATCTATTGTTGATTTGCTACATTTTATTAGTATATCAGGTAAAAAGGAAAAGACACAATGAACTGATAACATTTAAAACTTTGTCTTTAATAATGATATTGCACATTTTAGATGAGGTAGATGGAAAAATACACAAAAGAGACAATTAATACATTCTCATGAAATTTTATAAGTATAAAGTAATATGTTGTTGGATTGGGGAGTGAAATTAGAATTGAGTGATCTTTATTGTTTGACACTTTTAGCTTCATACTGGATAAATACCATGGTTATTGAAATGAATACTAAATCTGAAATGAATACTAAATCTGAAATGAAGTATATTTAAGCTATAATTTAGTTTATAAAACTACCTTATTTAATGTATAAAGAAATATTACGTAAAAATTTTATTAAGATTTCAATTCAGGCCAGGCTCAGTGGCTCAGCCTGTAATCCCACGATTTGAGAGGCTGAGGTGAGTGGATTGCCTGAGCCCGCCGGGTCGAGACCCACCTGGGCAGCTTGGCGAAACCTCATCTCTACAATAAATAAAAAACTAGCCAGGCATGGTAGCATGTGCCTGTAGTTCCAGCTACTTGGAAGGTTGAGGTGGAAGGATCGCCGGAGCCCAGTAGGTCGAGGCTGTGGTGGCTGGGAGTGGCCACTGCACTCCAGTCTGGGTGACAGAGTGAGACTCCAACTTAAAAGAAAAAAAAAAGATTTCAATTCAAAGTATAAATTCTTAAGTTATGCTTTTCTTTAAAGTCTAATGTCCAAACATTTGCTTATTATGTAATCCAGAGCCACAGAGCCTTATAAAAGGATTTATAATTGTGTATATGAGTGCCAGAAATTTGTTATCCAGAATAATGTGACATACAGTAAACTCTAAAATGTTTAATGAGAATTGCTGTAAAAGTACAAAGATGAAAATACCAGTGAATTATTAGAACTGAGTTTTATTTTTACTTTTTAAATATGTAAGTGTGGTTGCATATTCTTCTTGAATTCTCCCTGAAAATCAGAATTTTTATAAACAGAGATTTAGAATTAATATGAAAAATGATATCATACAGAAACTTAAATAGTTGTATTTGGCCAGGGTAGGGGGTGAAGGGAGAAGAGGAGAAAATATATTTTCTGATTCATGCAAGTTTTTATTTTTTAAATTTTGCTTATAGACTTTTCTGATGTTAATGTCAAATTTTCCTGTTGGCTCTACTTTATGTATGCAGTGTTTCTGGAAAGCAGTTATGAAGACTTTATCTATTCCTTTTCCTACTCACACCTTGGCAGGCCTGAGGAGGCAAATCAGGTACTCCCTTTTATGCAATTAAAGGTGTGTCATTTCAATCCTTTTCTGATTAGGTAGTTTTTGTCTTTTTTCTTCAGGGTTAGGGTTAGGGTTAGGTAGTGTGTTATTGTCTATTGGCAAAGTTTTCTGTTTTTCTTTTAATGCTTTAAGAAGATGTAATAAAATCTTTAAAAGAATATGCATATATGTTTGTCATGAGACTCATGTATTGTTTAAGTCTTTGCTAACCACTCTAGTTCTGAGTTCTCTGTCAATAATAACAGAATATTTCTAGGAAATTCAAAAGGGTACCTCAGAATTGGTGAAAAAGAAAGGGAAAAATAGAAGTATTTAATTTAAAAACATAAAGGCCAAGTTCTTAACTTATAAAGATTTACAGAATGTTTTGACAATTTGGAATTCACAATCCATTCTTTAATTTCACTGAAACCAAAATTATTTCAGAAAATGCTGCAGGAGAAATGTTGCTTCATAAGAACTTCCATAACTATGACTTAATAGATGGTTAACAAAGAGTATATAAAGTTTTATTTGGTAGGTCTAAAAAGCAGATTATCTAGAAATAAACTTAGGTATGTTACTGTCAAAAGTAGAGCATCCTAACTATACAAATCCTCAGGATCAAGGTGTTCCAAGATGGTGACAAAGTTGGTCAGAGTATGTGAATTTTTGCATAGGTGAGTGTGTAAGGATGAATAAGCATGCAAGTATAGGAGCAAGTAGACGTGTGAGTTTCTGACTGAGTGGGGATGAGGGAACAAGCAGCCTGAGCTCTCCTGCTGAGGTGGCTGCCCTGTGTGCTGCTGCTCTGATCCCAGTACATTCTGTGGCCCAGAGGCAGGTGTCATCTTTGGGACTCTACACAGAAGAAAGTGAGTCTCATAACAAATATATATGAAAGTGGAGGGAAACAGATACTGCTTGGTGCTGGCTGCCAGAAGTGTAAACTATTCCCTCCCTCACTGAACAACAGAAGTAAAGAGAAAAGAAAAATCAATCATGGCCATTGCATCATTAAACTTGGATGTGCTCACAAGGCTATTTGGGAAAAGGTCACCATGTTTCCTAGCTTTGACCCCATCCCCTCCCCTGGAGAGGTAAATCTCCTCTCTCTTTCTCTCTCTAATTTGCTTTCCAAATAAACAATATCTTACAATCAAAAAAAATAAAAAATAAAAAGAAAGAAAAGAAAAGAAAAATCTGTCACAAATGAACACAAATTAACAAAAAACCACAGGTAACCCACAGAGTCCTAAAAGGATAGTACCTGAGAATACAGACTTTGGAACTCAAACAATGAAGAATGCCTGAATGACTGGTCTCAGACCACAAATGCAGAGATCAAAGAATGGATGGAAAGGACAAATAAGAATCAAGAAAGACAGAAGAAAAGCAGGAAATAATCAATAACAGAGATGTGGGCCATAAAGAGCACCATTTATGAAATAAATTTAAAAAACCCACAAGCATGGAAAACAGAATTAATTAAGGAGAAGAAAGAATTTCAGATCTTGAAGACCTAAGTATAGAACTAACCCCAAAAGGGAGTTTAAAAAGACAAAACAAAGCCTTCAAGAGATATGCAATTATATTAAGAGACTGAACTTATGCCTGAACAATATACCTGAAGTAGAAAAGGAGACAGAGAACCTCTTGGAACAAACATTCCAAGAGGTCAACCAAGAAAACTTCTCGCATCTAATAAGAGATGTGATCATCCAAACACAAGAGATTCAGAAAACTCCTGCAAGGTATCAAATGAGAAGACCAACTCCTAGACACACAGTAATTAACTTATGCAAAGTAGGTATAAAATAAAAAATCCTAAAAGCAGTGAGAGAGAAAGATCAGATTACCTACTGGGGAAGACCAAGTAGAATAGCAGCAGACTTATCTACAGAAACACTACAGGCTAGAAAGGATGGGAGTCCAGTCTTCAAACTTCTCAAAGATAAACAATTCCAACCGAGAATTCCCTACTCTGCTAAGCTAAGCTTCATTAACAATGGAGAATTATAAACCTTTCCAGACATCCATTCCCTAAGAGCTTATGCTGGCTCCAGAGCAGCTCTATAGACAACACTTAAGAAAGTATTAAGCACAGAAGAAAGAAAGAAAAGAAAGAAAGAAAGAAAGAAAGAACAACCATGCACTTCACAAGAGTACAGAAAAACACAGAACTAACTGATAATTCATGGTGACTGCAAAATTAAAAACATGCACAATATCAATCCAAAAGTTACAAGAAAACAAACAAATACTCTGTAAGAGCTTTCTGAAAGGGATGAACTCTCATACTTCAATAATCAGCCTGAACATGAACAGTTTAAAAGACATATAATTGCAAACTGGGTAACAAAACAAAACCCAACAATATGCTGCCTTCAGAAAACACATCTTACAAAGGGCACCCACAGGCTCAAAGTTAGAGGATTGAAAAAAACTTTCATGAGAATAGAAAACAAAAAAGGGAGGAGTTGCAATTTTAGTATCAGACAAAATAAACTTCAAACTATCAAAAATTTTAAAAAGATATGGACGGACACTACAAAATGATAAAAGTTTCAATTCATCAACAAGAGATATCTATCATAAACATATATACACCCAACACAGAAGCACCAAGTTTTATAAAGCAACTACTGAATGAACTAAAAAAAGATATTGACTCTAACACTACCATAAATAGGAACTTAAATATTCCCCTAACAACCCTAGACAGATTATCAAGACAATTAGAAAGGAGATCCAGAACCTCAAATTGACAATTGACCCAATGGACTTAGTAGATACCTACAGAACATTCCACCTAACAACCACAGAATATACATTCTATTCATCACTATATGGAACATAATCCAAGATTGACCATATCCTCAGTCATAAATCAAGCATAAACAAATTTTGTAAGATCAAAATACTACCATGCACCTTCTCAGACCACAGTGGAATAAAACCATATATTGCCACCAAAAAAATCTCTTCAAAACACAAATAGACATGGACACTAAACAGCATAATGCTGAACAACACCTGGGTCAACATAGAAATCAAAACTGGAATGAAAAGATTCTTGGAAACAAATGAAAACAAAGCTACAACTTACCAAAATCTTTGGGATGCCATGAAATCAGTATAAGATGGGAATATCCTTCTTTATGGCTGCATAATATCCCATTGTGTATATGTACCACATTTTTTAATCCAGTCCAGCTTTGATAGGCAATATGGTTGGTTTCATGTTTTTGCTATTGTGAAGAGAGCTGCAACCAACATATGGACTTCACAGCAACTTGGATGAATCTGGAGTCGATCATACTCAGTGATCTATCACAGAAACAAAGAACAGATTACCATAGGTTCTCACTAATAAGTGGACCTTGAACAACTATAATACTATAAGAAAGGGAGTAGTGCAAAACTGTCGGGGGAGGGATGTGGGATTGGCAATTGAGGAGACTACTAGGGGAGGGAGGGGCATATCTCATCAACAAGGGTACCTGCATAATCAACGTTTGTGTACCTAACCCTGAATTATACCTCACAGCTTTATAATAAAAAAGGAACAAAAACTATGGGAATATATAACTCTATGAGCACACATCAAGAAAGTAGAAAGATTATAATTTAACTGTCTGAAAAATCACCTAAGAGTGCAGGAAAGGCAAGACCATCGAAACTTTAACTTCAGCAGTAGAAACCAGATCACTAAAGTAAAAGCCCCAATGCAGAACTTAGAAGACAAAAGTATCAGGAAAAAAAAAGAAAAAAAAAAAAGAAACAAAAATCTGGTTCTTTGAAAGGATAAACAAGATCCTAGTCAGTTTGACCAAGAAAAACGAGAAAAGGCCCAAATAAGTACAATTAGAAACACAAAAGATCAAGTCACCACTGACCTCCCAAAATACAAAAGTTTATTAGAGATTACTTTGCACACCTGTATGAAAACAAATTCAAAAATCTAAATAAAACAAAATACTTTCTGACATCACACAAACTTCCAAGTTTGAAACAAAAAGAAATTGAGGCATTAAATAGTCCACTAACAACCTAAGAATCAACTTCATCATAAGAAAACTACATACAAAAAAAAAAAAAATCCCTTGGCCAGATGGCTTTCCAGTCGAATTTTACAAAATATACAAGGAGGAGTTGATACCAATCCTATTGAAAGTATTCCAGGAAGTTGAGAAAGATGGAATTCTTTCCAAATCATTTTATGCAGCTAACATCACACTGATACACAAACTGAACAAAGACCCAACAAAGAATGAGAACTACAGGTCAGTATCCCTGATGAACATAGATGAAAAAATTATCAAAAAGATTCTAGCAAATAGGATCCAACAACACACCTCAAGAATTATCCACCATAACCAAGTAGGCTTCATCCCTGGGTTGCAGGGCTGGTTCTACATTCACAAGACCATAAATGTAATTACATATATCAACAGATGTAAAAACAAGAATCACATAATTATATTATTAGCTGCAAAAAGAACTTTTGACAAAATCCAGCAACCATTCTTGATTAAAAAAAACTTGAATGTTTGGAAATCAACACGCTGTTTTCCACAGAGATAGTACTAAGTTGCCCTCCCGCCAACAGTGTAGAAGTAGTCTCTTTTCCCAGAGAACTGAGTACCACAGATTCTCATTCATGAGCAGGCTCTGAACATTTATTATAATACTATAAGTTAGGAATTGGCAGTAGAGAGACACTACCAGGGGAGGGACACATAACACCAATAAGGACACCTGATCCTAAACCAGGGAAGTGAGGATCAATGAGAGTCCCAAACTTCACCTGTACATTGACTTCTTATGTACCTAATCCAGAATTGTACCCCACATCTTTTTAAAAAACACCCTTGAACTCCTAGATATAAAGGTAACATACCTCAAAATAGTAAGAGTCATCTACAATAAACCCACAGCCAACATATTGCTAAATGGAAGGGAATTGGATGCACTTTCCCTGAAAACTGGAATAAGGCAAGGCTGCCCACTTTCACACCTCCTTTCCAACTTAGTGTTAGAAGTCCTAGCTACAGCAATCAGGCAAGAGAAGGAAATCATGGGTGTCCAAATATAAAAGAGGAAGTTAAGCTATCTCTCTTTGCTGATGATCTGCTCTTATACCTGGAAAATTCAGGAGAATCTGTCAAAAACCTCCTTGCAGTGATAAATGATTTTTTGGCAGTCTCAGGATACAAAAACATTATGTAAAAGATGGTTGCATTTTTATACACCAACAACAATCACGAGAACCAAATAAAAAGCACAATCCCATTCATGATAGCCACACACACACACACACACACACACACACACAAAGAAATACTTTGACATCCTTCAAACCAGAGAAGTGAAAGAACTTTACAAAGAAAACTCAAAAACACTGCTCAAAGATATCAAAGACACAAACAAATGGAAAAGCATTCCATACTCATGGATAGGAAGAATCAACATTGTTAAGATGTCTATCCTATCAAAGGCAATCTACAGATTTACCACAATACCCATTAAATTACCAACATCATTAGTCTCAGACCTGGAAGTGACAATACAGAAATTCATATGAAAACAAAGATGACCATGAGTTGCCAAAACAATCCTCACAGAAAGAAACAAAGCAGGAGTTATCACACTTCCAGACTTTAGACTTTATTATATGACTACAATAATCAAAACAGTCTGGTACTGGTACAAGAACAGGCATATAGACCAATGGAACAGGATAGAGATTCTGGAAGCAAAATCTTAATTTCTCAACCATCTTCTCTTTGACAAAGTCTCCACTGACCACCACTAGGGAAAGAATAACCTATTCAGTAAATGGTGCTGGGAAAACTGACTGACTACAAACAGAAGAATTAAACAGGACTCCTTATCATCATACACAAAAATCCACTCTAAATGGATCAAAGCCTGAAATATAAAATCTCAAACCATAAGAATCTTGAAAAAAACAGGAGACACCCTTACAAACATTGAAATAGGCAACAAACTCCTGATCAAAACTCCAAAAGTCCAAGCCATAAGAGATACAAATGACAAGTGAGACCTCATCAAACTGAAAAACTTTTGCAAAGCAAAAGAAACCATCAAGAGAGTGGAAAGACATTCCACAGAATGGGGGAAAAAAATGGCAACTGTATATCTAACAATGGCCTAACCTCCAGAATCTACAAGGAACTCAAATGTGCCAAAAGTAAAAAAAAAAAAAAAAAAAAAAAAATAGCCCTATTAAAAAGTTTGTGATCTCACCCAGCACCCAGCACCAAGCTGCCGGCCACCCAGGGAGGCTCTCAGAGATACCAGTTCCATTTCTGGCTGAAGTACCCTGTGAGGGGCCTAAAGCCACTCTCACTGCTCACCAACTGCCCGTTGGAGCTCTGGGCCCACCCTGGCTGAGGCACCCAGCGTATGACCCCATGCTTATGTAAGGGAACAGCAAATCTTAAGGAGGTACTGACTGGCAGCTCTCAGCTCCAGAGGAGGGAACTCCTGGCCTCCTCCATCCCAGCCTGCTGGTGGCACACTGGATCCAGCACCCAGCTGTGCAGCTGATCCCCGGTGCCTCACACGCCACCACAGCCCATCATAGTGATCGCCCAGAGACCCAGATGAGTGGAGAGAAAGGATCCACAAAAGAGGAGCTGCCCACCTTGGCCATTTTCCATGTAGAGATTTGCATTGCCCCACCCACCTATGAGCAGCCTCCACCTCGGTTCCTAAGGTAACATCACTAAACAGGAGACAAATCCCCTCCCCTATGCTGAATCAGATGCAGGCAACTGAGTGTCGCAGACCTCTCAGTCAGCATTCTAAAAGAACAAATCCAAGCTGCAAGTAAATCTAGCTGCCTGCAATGAAAGCAAAGGGAAGAGGCTGGAGATCAGAGCTTAAGAGACTTTAGACACTCAGGAAAGATTCCAGAGCTAGTCTGATTTCTTATTTTGACTTTACCATTTTAACTGTTTGTTTTGCTCACTTTGGTTTGCTTTTTGACTTAGACTATCTGTTTGTGTTGGGGAAAACGCATCAAAAGGCATGATTTTACTGGACTGTCTTTGTGTGGTTACCAGTATGCTTTAGGGAATTTTGCTTATGTGTCTTTTTCACTTCTCTCTGGCCTTGTGTCTCTTTTTCACCTGTTAGTTGGTATGTATGTCTGTTTTCACTCTCACTCTTCTCTCTTTCTAACTTCCTATTGATCCTCCCCTTCCTCCATTATTTTCCTCTTTCATACCTCCTTTTGTTCCAGGGACCAAACCTACATCCCGCTGCACAGACAGATTGTAAGGCAGCAGGAAATAGGGTCCAATGTGCCCATACACCTGTTGGTGGATGCTGGAATCAGCAGATAGATTTGGAATCATAGCTTTCCCTTCAGTTAACTTCAAAACTGCAAAAAGTACATCCTGCAGCCCACACTCCAGCCTCAAAAGTGAACAAAGTCAGAGGACCCTCATAAGGAAGAACAGGAGATTGCACAAGTGAAGCAAAAACAACCCCACCTTCCCTGAAAAACAGAATTAAAGAAGGGGAGGGAAAGGAGGAGAGAGAGAAAAATCTACACAAATGAAGAAAAACCAAAAGAAGAATATGGGTCTCTCCCAGACCCCTGAGAGGGCAAACACTGAGAAAACTGACTTTGGAATGCAAACAATGAAGAGCCCTCACAATGACTGGTCTCAAACTATAAACCTAGATATCAAGACATTAATGGAGAGATTAAAAAGAATTGAGAAAAGACAAGAAGAAACTAGGAAGGAGTTGATAACTGAGATAAGAGTAATAAAGAATATTGTGAATAAAATAAATAACAAATTGATAAGCATGGAAAGCAGAATTAGCCAAGCAGAAAAAAGAATCTCAGAGCTTGAGGACCAAAATATAGAACTAACCCAAACTGTTAAAAACACAGAAAACAAGCTTAAAAAGACAGAACAAAACCTTCAAGAGACGAGCGATTACTTCAAGAGAAAGAACCTAAGAGTAATTGGCCTTCCTGAAACAGAAACTACCTTGGAGCAAACATTCCATGTGATCATTGAAGAGGACTTCCCTCATCTTGTCAGTGACACAAAAATTCACACACAAGAGATTTAGAGAACCCCTGCAAGAAAACAAATGAGAAGATGAACTCCCAGACACATAATAATTTGCCTAAAAAAGGAGGTATAAAAGAAAAAATCCTAAAGGCAGCAAGAGAAAAAGACCAGATCACCTACCATGGAGGACCAATTAGAATAGCAGCAGATTTATCGACAGAAACCCTGCAGGCAAGGAGAGTTTGGAGCCCTATCTTCAAAGTCCTAAAAGATAGACAATTTCAACCAAGAATAACCTACCCAGCCAAATTAAGCTTCATCAGTGAAGGAGAATTAAAATCTTTCCCAGATTCTAGTCCCTAAGAACTTACGCTGCCACCAGACCACATCTACAGGAAACACTTAAGAAATTACTAAACAGAGAAGAAAAGGAAACAGAATAAAATTCTTCACAAGAGTACAGGGAAAAAATCAAACACACATGAACCCACCCCAAAACCAAAACAAAGACAACAAACCAAGTGGAACAACAACAACTCTATAAGAACTCTATGATAGGGACCAACTCTCACATGTCAATAATTAGCCTGAATGTGAATGGACTAAATGTACCACTGAAAAGACATAGAATAGCAAAATGAATAAAATATCACCAGGCAACAATATACTGCCTTCAAGAGACCCATCTCACTAGAAAGGACATGCACAGACTCAAAGTAAGAGGATGGGAAACATTTTAATGTGAATGGAACACAAAAGAAAGGAGGAATCACGATCCTAATTTCAGACAAAATACCATTTAAGCTATCAAAAATTTTAAAAGATACAGAAGGCCAGTGCATTATGATAAAATGTTCACTCCATCAACAAGAAATACCTATCCAAAACATATATACACCCAACATAGGAGCACCAAATTTGATTAAGCAGCTTCTAGGAAAACTAAAGAAAGATATTGAGTCTAACACCATCATAATCGGGGATGCTAATAACCCACTCACAACCCTAGACAGATCATCAAGACAAAAAATCAGCAATGAGAGCTGGAACCTCAATGTGACTCTTGACCAAATGGATTTAATTGATATCTACAGAACACTCCACCCAACAACCACAGAACATACATTCTACTCAGCACTGCATGGAACGTACTCTAAGATCGACCACATACTTGACCATAAATCAAGCATAAACAAATTTCAAAAGATTGAAATATTGTCATGCACCTTCTCATACCACAGTGGAATAAATATAAACATCCACACCAAACCCAGAAATGTATGGACACTAAACAGCATGATGCTAAACAACTCCTGGGTCAACAATGAAATCAAAACAGAGATGAAAAGATACCTGGAAACAAATGAAAATGAAGAAACATCTTTCCAAAATCTCTGGGACGCCATGAAAGCTGCAGTAAGAGGGGAATTCATGCCCCTACAAACACACATGAAGAAAATGGAAGGATCACAAATCAACAGCCTAACAAGTCACCTTAGGAAGCTGAAAAGCAAGACCACCAAAACCCTAACTGCAACAGAAGAATCCAGATCACCAAAATAAAAGCCCAAATCCAGGACATAGAAGACAAAAAGATAATATAAAAAATCAATGAAACCAAACACTGCATCTTTGAAAGGATAAACAAGATCGATGGTCCCAAAGCTAGACTGACCAAGAAACAAAGAGAAAATTCCCAAATAAATACAATCAGAAACACAAAAGATGAAGTCACATATGACCCCGAAGAAATACAAAAGATTATTAGAGTCTGCTATGTATACTTGTATGGAAAAAAATTGGAAAACCTTAAGGAAATGGTAGACTTTCTGATATCATATAACCTGCCTAGGTTGAAACAAGAAGAAATTGAGACCCTAAATAGGCCAATAACAATCAAGGAAATTGACTACATAATAAGAAAACTACCTACAAAAAAAAAAAAAAAAAAAAAGCCCTAGACAAGATAGCTTTCCAGCAGAATTCTATAAGATATTTAAGGAGGAGCTGATACCAATCCTACTGAAAGTATTCCAGGCAATTGAGAAAGATGGAACCCCCTCCAAATAATTCTTTGAAGCAAACATCACATTGATACCCAAGCTAGGTAAAGACCCAACAAAGAAAGAGAACTACAGACCAATATCTTTGATGAACATAGATGCCAAAATTCTCATCAAGATCCTAGCAAACCAGATTCAACAACACATCTCAAAAATCATCCATCATGACCAAGTAGGCTTCATCCCTGGGATGCAAGTCTAGTTCAACATTCACAAGACAATAAATGTAATTAAATACATCAACAGACATCAGAACAAAAACCACATGATTATGTCATTAGATGCAGAAAAATCTTTTGATAAAATCCAGCACCCCTTCCTGATAAAAACCCTCAAACACCTAGGCATACATGGAACATACCTCAAAATAGTAAAGACCATCTATGAGAAACCTACAGCTAGCACACTCCTAAACAGACAAAAGTTGGAACCATTTCCCCTGAAAACTAGAAAAATACAGGGATGCCCACTCTCACCCCTCCTGTTCAATATAGTATTGGAAGTCCTAACTAGAGCAATCAGAACAGAGAAGGTGATTAGGGGTATCCAAATAGGAAAAGAGGAAGTCAAGTTATCCCTCTTTGCTGACAACATGATTGTGTACCTTGAAAACCCAAGAGAATCTGTCAAAAGCCTCCTTCCACTGATAAAGGACTTTGGCAGAGTCTCAGGGTATAAAATAAATGTGCAAAAGACAATCGCATTTCTTTACACCAATAGTAAACAAACAGAAAACTGAATAAAAAACACAATCCCATTCACAATAGCCACAAAAAAATGAAATACCTTGGCATCTTCTTAACCAGAAACGTGAAAGACCTTTATAATGAAAACTATAAAACACTGCTCAAAGAAATCAAGGATGACACAAACAAGTGGAAAAATATCCCATGCTCATGGATTTGATCAACATTATAAAGATGTCCATTCTACCTAAGGCAATCTACAGATTTAATGCAATACTCATCAAATTACCAGCAATATTCTTCTCCAACCTAGAAAAAACAATACAGAAATTCATATGGAATCACAAATGACCAAGAATAGCCAGAATAATCCTCAGCAAAAAAAACAAAGCAGGTGGTATCACACTACCAGACTTCAAACTTTACTACAGAGCTACAATAATCATAACAGTTTGGTATTGGTACAGGAACAGGCATATAGACCAATGGAATAGAATTGAGATTCCAGAAGCAAAATCTCAATTTCTCAACCAACTCATCTTCAACAAAGCCTCCACCACCCACCACCGGGGAGAGGAGAACATATTCAGTAAATGGTGCTGGAAAAACTGGCTGACTACATGCAGAAGATTGAAACAGGACCCCTATCTATCCCCACACAAAAATTAACTCTAAATGGATCAGAGACCTAAATGTAAAACCTCAAACCATAAAAACTTTAGAAAATGAAGGACACACCCTCATGGAAATCGGAACTGGCATCCAATTCCTGAACAAAACCTGAAACCCACAGGCCATAAGAGAGAAGATAGACAAGTGAGACCTCATTAAACTGGCAAGCTTCTGCAAAGCCAAATAAACCATCAAAAGTGCAGGGAGACAGCCCACAGACTAGGAAAAAGTATTTGCCAACTCCGAGTTTGACAAAGGCCTAACATCTTGGATGTACAAAGAACTCAAACGTGCTGAAAAGAAAAAAAACCAAACAATCCCATTACAAAGTGGGCAAAAGATATGAATAGGCACTACTCAAAGGAAGACATCCGAGCAGCCAACAGACACATGAAGAAATGTTCAACATCACTAATCATCAAGGAGATACAAATCAAAACCGCACTAAGATACCACCTAACTCCAGTCAGAATGGCAATTATCAATAACTCAAAAAACAGCACTTGCTGGAGAGGGTGTGGTGAAAAGGAAAGACTTCTACACTGTTGGTGGGAGTGCAAACAAGTGCAACCTCTGTGGAAAACAGTGTGGTGATTCCTAAAAGCTCCAAATATCGACCTCCCGTATGACCCTGCAATCCCCCTACTGGGAATATACCCTGAAGATCTCAAATCACTCTATCAGAAGGATACCTGCACACATATGTTTATCACAGCATTGTTCACAATAACAAGAACCTGGAACCAACCATTCTGTCCATCAAAAGAGGACTGGATTTAAAAAATGTGGTACATATACACAATGGAATACTATGCAGACATAAAAAAGAACAAAATCATGAATTTCGCAGCAACCTGGATGGAACTAGAGTCTATAATACTGAGTGACCTCTCACAGAAACAAAGATCTGAGTATCACATGTTCTCACTCATATAGTGGACCTGAACATCTATCGCAATACTATAAATAAAGGATTGACAGTGGTGGGAAACTATGGAGGGGGGGAGGGAGGGGAAGGGAGGTGGAATTAATGGTAGTCAATATCTGTCTGGGGACTGGGAGACACCCCTTATCAACAAGGCATATTTGTATACCTAACGAAGCATATTTGTATACCTAACCATTATCTGTACTCCACAATATCAAAATAAAAAATATTGATTAAAAAAAAAGTTGGCAAAAGACATGAATAGATACTTCTCATGAGCAGTCGGACAGAAACATGAATTAAAGTTCAGTCTCACTAATCATCAAATAAGTGCAAATAAAAACCACACTGAGATATCACCTAACTCTGGTCAGGATGGCCATCAATAATAATTAAAAAAACAACACATCCTGGAGAGGATGCAGAGAAAAGGAGTGCTTCTACACCGTTGGTGGAAGTGGAAATTAGTACAGCCTCTGGGAAAACACTTTAGTAATTTCTAAAAGATCTAAAAATCAACCTTCCATATGACCTAGCAATGCCCAATCTGGTCATGTATTTGGAGGAACTCAAATCACTCTACAAAAAAGGTGCTTGCACCCACATGTTTTTTTTTTTTTTGGTTTTATTTTTGAGTTGGAGTCTCACTCGGTCGCCCAGACTGGAGTGCAGTGGCTGCTCCCGGCCACTGCAGCCTCGCCTGCTGGGTTCCAGCGATCCTTCCACCTCAGCCTTCCGAGTAGCCGGAATTACAGGCACGTGCTACCACGCCTGGCTGATTTTTTTATTTATTGTAGAGATGAGGTCTCGTTGCCCAGGCGGGTCTCGAACCCGTGGGCTCAGGCAATCCACTCACCTCAGCCTCCCAAAGGCGCAGGATTACAGGCTGAGCCACCGAGCCCGGCTGCACCCACATGTTTTTACAGCACCATACACAATTGCAAAAACATGGAACCAATTGTGCTGCCCATGGAAAGTGAACTGGATTAAAAAAAAATGTGGTACAAATACATGATGGAATATTATGCAGTAATAAATGAGGACAAAATTATCGACTTTTCAGTAATTTGGATGGATTTATCATACTCAGTGATCTATCACAGAAACAAAGAACAGAATGCTACATATTCTCACTCATAAGTGGACTCAGAACATTTATTGTAATACTACAAGAAAGACAAATCAGGTGAAGTGAGAACCAAAGAGAAGTCCAAACTTCACCTGTATACTGACCACTATGTATCTAATCCTGAATTGTATCTCATATCTTAAAAATTTTTTAAAAATTTCTCAGGATCCCTTCCAGCCTATCAATTACATGAAAATTATAATGTAATCAAAAGTTTCACTGTGACATAAAATATATTTCCTAAAATCATAAGACTTAGGATCTAAAAATCATTTGGGATTTTTAAAATTATGCATTATAGATTATAGTATATATTTTGATTCAATAATCATATAAATATTCTGCATTTCTATTATTCATTTTGAATCAACTACCTCATCTAGAAGTTAAGTCCTCCCTCTACTTTGTACCAGACTATTTTAATATGTTACAAATGCTGTTCAATTAGGGTAGAAATCAAACCTTGATCTATAATCAGAGTTTCCTGAGCTTTTTCAAATTCTGAGGGTTAGTCTTAATGGCATTTTTCGCTGTGGTAAGTTAAGAACAGGAAATGACTGGATCTCTGTTATACTATTTGGGAATGACAGAATTCAGAGATTTCAAACTATGTTTTT
The DNA here is from genome assembly GCF_000164805.1 of Carlito syrichta. NCBI lineage: Eukaryota > Metazoa > Chordata > Mammalia > Primates > Tarsiidae > Carlito > Carlito syrichta. The sequence goes on along the minus strand of NW_007247187.1, from coordinate 323,718 downwards.
TTTCCTGTCTATGTCAGTGAGGAACCAAGTGATCTTAAGAAAGTTGCTTTTAACTTAAGACATTATGACCGAGAGAAGTTAACTGTTCATTCAATAACTGGTAATTTTTCTGAGAAAGAAAAATGTATGTTGAAGAATGTATGCTGGGAAATGATAGAGTAACTCCCTTAGCTAGAAAGAAAGGAAGACAATTACTCAGGTTTGCCCAATTGTTATGGAACAGTGACCTTGGCTCCACTCCCTCCTATAAGATTATAGAGGTTTTCATTGTTGACTTTTTAAAAATGTGGTTTATTACATGTTATTAAAGGAAATTGCATGTCATAATAAAGTATTTGAACAACAGAAAGATTATTCCTTCAGAGAATGCTAAGGATGTAATATTTTTATTGGTGTAACTGCTAAACTCACTTTTGAGATTCAAGGGCTTACGTTTCTTTCAAGGTCCTCTTACTGGCCATGTCAATAGAATAATGTTTGGATATCATGTGGATAAACCAGATTTTGATGTTAAATTAAAATAACCACTTTTGATAAGAGTTTATTTTGCTTTTTTCTTGTTGAAAGGCTCACTGCACTGGCCAAAATTCTTGGAGTTATCAGAATTGATTACATGAGCTCTCAAAACAACACTGAGGAGAAGTTAGATCTCCTCATCATGGAAAATCTCTGTGGGAGAAGGGTGGTACAGGTAGGAATATTGGACTATGTGATGCATTTAGTAACTGGAAGACTTTGTACTTTTGATTACTGAATATAATTAATCAGAGAGTAACATATTTTTATAGTACCTATTTCATTTTCGTTACTTGGTGAGATTTAACTTTTGCCTTGTTGAGACTTGGAGAAAAGAATAAAGAGAAATTTTTGTTGTGAACTGGTCTTAAAATTTAACATGTCCAGTATTCTAGAATCAAAAACTTGTGGAATAAGAAGGCAAATTCACTTCCACCATTTTAGTTTTAAGATTATGAAGTTGAAATCCAGAAAAATTAAATGCTTTGTTAAAATTTCTTAACTATTCTTAGACTCAGGTTGGCCTAGAGTCTATAAAAATGCTCTGCAACATGCTGGTTTTTAGACTGTTTCCAGTTTATGAGATAAGGAGCTTCTGCAGATAGTAATCCAGTGTTCTGTTTCTTCATTAAGAACATTATGCTTATTAAAATTGTGTAATTGATGTACATTCTGGCACTAGCTCACTAACATTTTTATGAACCAGGAGCAACTGACCTACACTGGTCTATGGAATACATTCTCCAGATTGTACTGGTCCTGGTAATCAGATCCCCTGATCTATGAATGCATTGCATTTCTTAATACCCAAATATTCTGAGATTTATGCTGTTGCTTCTACATTGTCATAAGTAATTGGACAGAATTTGGCATAAAAACTTTGTCTCCTAATGCTATTTGCATCTATTTTGCACTGCTTTATGGTCTAATGATGTATTTTGGGAGTTACTTGCTAATGTATCTTACAGTTAGTTTAATCAGTCATATTGTTTCTGAAATATTTCAGTAATTGAGTACCTAGGTACTGATTTCATATAATACAATTGTTTTTCTTTTTTTTTTTGAGTTGGAGTCTCACTCTGTCACCCAGACTGGAGTGTGGAGTGCAGTGGCCGCTCCCGGCCACCACAGCCTCGACCTGCTGGGCTCTGGCGATCCTTCCGCCTCAACCCTCCAAGTAGCCAGAATTACAGTCATGTGCTACCACGCCCGGCTGATTTTTTGATCTATTGTAGAGATGAGGTCTCGCTGCCCAGGCAGGTCTTGAACCCATGGGTTCAGGCAATCCACTCACCTCAGCCTCCCAAAGGCGCGGGATTACAGGCTGAGCCACCGAGCCCGGCTACAATTGTTTTTCTATGTGTTTTATGTATTATACAATAGTATCATCATGCATTTAATAACATACAAATTATAATTAAATATCAATATTGTATTTTAAAGTGTATGTCACGAGGAGGCTAGAGCCATTAACTTTAAACTTTTTTGGAGCTATTTGTAAAGCTTATTCATAATGTTTATTTATTTAATTAAACATTAAACTGCCCTTATCTGCATATGTTTATATTCTAGACGTTTTTTCTACCTATTTTTAGGCAGACATAGTAATAATTAATATATGAGTCTATAGTTACTAAATCCCTAAGAGAAAATGCATTAGTGAAAATTTTTTTAAGATAAAAAATAAATTACACCCATTCCAAGAAGTCAGGTGACAAGGAAACACTTGATTATTTTGTATAGCAGTAAAGTGTCTATTTCAGTATAACCAGCAATTTATGTGACCTTTATAGTATTAAAAAATTTCTACTGTGGACATTCCTGTTTTTCAACTTTCTATATATTGGCTAGTTCTGACTACTGAGAAATGTTGAAAAGTAAAGTTAGTCTTAGTAAGACACACCCTTTTAAATAACATTTTTGATTGTTTTCAAAAGTGATAACAAGTACTAAATTATCATCGAAGAAATACTGTAACCCCAGAATGTTTTATCTTTTTCTTTAACAAAAATATTTGGAGATTTATAAAGTTTAAGATTTTGCTGTTTTCAGATTGCCTACCATAATAGTACATTAATTTCATCTAATAAGGGTAAGGAATCTGAATATGTTCAGTTACACAGAGTATAATTAAGCGTATGTAGTAGGAGCACTATGGAGAGTTTACTTTAGAGAGTGAAGGCAGTAGTTTATCATTTGGTGCTTATTAAAAAGTAGTATGTTTTGAACCAAAAGTAAATTGACCAAAGTCTTATGATTGGTATGATAATAAGACTTACCTGAGCCCTTTTTAAAACAAGTGTATGTGCCTTTTGAAGATAAAAAAAACACTGATGATTTTAATTTTGATCTCTAAGACTAGTAAAGAATTTGTTCGGAGGTGAAATAAAATGTAGAACATGATTATCTTCTTTTGTGTCTAGAAACAATGCATTTTGCATCATATTTGAAATGTCAACATTATTTTGTCTCTTTGTCAGTTATTTTTGTCAGGATACTAAGATTTATTTCTTCTGCTCATTTTCTGTATTCCCCTAGTCATGAACACTTGAAGTACAAGGTGTCTCTCTCTAACTGTAATTATGTTGCTTCTTTGTTTCTAGTTTCAATACTGTGTGCATAGCAGGAATGCTTCATGGGAATGGCCCTGGCAACATGTCATGTTGATTTTGTTCTCCTTGCCCATAACTTGAAACACTATGCTTTCTTTCTTTCTTTCTTTCTTTCTTTCTTTCTTTCTTTCTTTCTTTCTTTCTTTCTTTCTTTCTTTCTTTCTTTCTTTCTTTCCTTTTTTCCTTCCTTCCTTCCTTCCTTCCTTCCTTCCTTCCTTCCTTCCTTTCTTCCTTCCTTCCTTCTTTCTTTCTTTCTTTCTTTCTTTCGAGTTGGAGTCTAACTCTGTCACCCAGACTGGAGTGCAGTGGCATGCTCCCAGCCACCGCAGCCTCAACCTGTTGGGCTCCGGCAATCCTTCCACCTCAGCTTTCTAAGTAGCTGTAACTACAGGCATGCACTTCCACACCTGGCTAATTTTTTTGATTTATTGTAGAGATGAGGTCTTGCCAAGTTGCCTGGGCAGGTCTCAAACCTGCGGGCTCAGGCAATCCACTAATCTCAGCCTCCCAAAACTCTGGGATTAAAGGTTGAGCCACTGAGCCCGGCCTTATGAATGCTTTGCATTTCTCTGATGATTAGTGAGGATGAGCACTTTTTCATGTGTCTGTTGGCTGCCCATATATCTTCTTTTGAGAAGTGTCTATTCATATCTTTTGCCCATTTTTTAATGGGACTGTTTATTTTTTTCTTTTGGCACATTTAAATTCTTCCCTGTAGATCCTAGATGTTATGCCTTTGTCAGATATACAGTTGGCAAATATTTTTTCCTCATTCTGTGGGCTGTTTCCCCACTCCCTTGATGGTTTCTTTTGCTTTGCAGAAGCTTGTCAATTTGATAAGGCCCCATTTGTCTATCTTATCATTAATAAAACAAACAACAACAAATGCTGGCAAGGATGCAGAGGAAAAGGAACACTTCTACACAGCTGGTGGAAATGCAAACTAGATGCAAACTAGTGCAACTTCTTTGGAAGACAGTGTGGTGATTTCTGAAAGAACTAGAAATTGACCTTTCATATGACTCAGCAATCCCCCTATTAGAAATATACCTGGAGGAATTCAAGTCATTCTACTAAAAAGATACCTGCACATGCATATTTGTTACAGCTCTATTCACAATAGCAAAAGCAAGGAACCAACCATGCTGCCCATAGAAACTGGACTGGGTAAAAAAATATGGAGCATATACACAATGGAATATTATGCAGCCATAAAGAAGGACAAACATATGGACTTTGCAGCAACTTGAATGGATTTAGAGTTGATCATACTCAGTGATCTGTCACAGAAACAAAGAATAGAGTACCACATATTCTCACTCATAAGCAGACCTTGAACAATTATCATAATACTATAAGAAAGGGCTTGGCAGTGTAGAAAACTGTCAGGGGAGTGGGGGTTGGGATTGGCAGTTGAGGGAAACTGCAGGGGAGGGAGGGGCACACCTCACCAACAAGGATACCTGCGTAATGAACATTTGTATGCCTAACCTTGAATTGTACTCCACATCTTCAAAATAAAGAATAAATAAATAAATGCTGACTCGTAGGTAATTTTGTGGTTAAAATAATTCAATATAATGCATTCTGAAGCAATAGTTGCTGCCTTGCAAGAGTGATCTGCCCTTTAAAAATAATTTCCAGGTTGTATTGATAAAAGGAAAATATAAAACTTAACTATGAGTTTTGAGTGACATAACTATATGTCTGGCTCTTGCTTCTCTTTTGTAGGTTATTACTATATATAAGGTGATTCAAATGTGGTACTACTCAATGTTAAGAATTAAATGACACCGGGTTTGGTGGCTCAGTTTGCAGTCCCAGTACTTTGGGAGGCCAAGGCGAGTGGATTGCCTGAGCCCACAGGTTTGAGACCACGGGTTTGAGACTGGCAACTTGGTGAGACCTCATCTCTACAATAAATAAAAAAAAATTAGCTGGGTGTGGTAGCATGCAACTGTAGTTCTGGTTACTTGGAAGATTGAGGCAAAAGTCTAGCAAGTCAACACTGGGGTGGCTGTGAGCATGCCACTGCACTCCAACCTGGGTGATAGAGTGTGACTCCAACTCAAAAAAAAAAAAAAAAAGAAAAAAGAAGTGAATGACTATTTCCTTTAATTTCCTTCAAGGCCTACAGAATATTAATACTGAAAAGTTAGAAATACAAAAGAAATTTTAATACTTTCCTTCTTAGGCTACAATATGAATCTTGAGAATAATTGGTTGCAGCAAGAGAAAATTATGTCAATGTGTTGCTGTGTATATAAATCTTATTAATAAGTGTGAAGCTTTTGGATGCTGTCTAAACTTATGAAAAAATATAAAGAATCTTCTTTTTTCTTATTGTAGCCTAAGAAAAATCATGGGAATAAGCAAGCTAATTTGTAGTTTATCAAATACTTTGTAGTCTATCAAATACTTTAAATTTATAGAGATTCAAAATGTTTTACAAATTGTCTTATAACTTTTTTCATGATTTAGCAGTGAATGGTTTTTTAACTTTGGTTTTAGGTTTTGTAAATAGTAGGAGTATATTGGCATCAGCTTTTGTGATGGTTTTGTAATCATTGGCCTCATGACATTTTACCCATTAGCAATGGGTTTGTATAAAACTGCCAAGGCAAGTAATATACCTGTAGAAAAAGTATGCTGAGCTTGAAGGGTGAAAACTATTGTGAAAGAACCTGAGGGTGAAACAAGTGAAGTCACTCATTATTTCTCAAGTATTAACATTCTGACTTAAGCACTATTCAAACCATCTAGTGAAATGCCTTTATTTTCGTAACATAGGTGTAGTGTATTATAAAAAAATTAAAATTACAATGATTAGCCATTGAAAAAACTATTGCTGTGTCCATTTTGTTAAAAAATGTACATTTTGTCTTTTGACAGGTTGGGCTTTAAACTAGAATAACGACATGAAAAGCTCAATGATATTGAAAGTGCTTAATGCATTATATTGTATATATTTCTCTATGTTGGATCCAGCTGCTTTATATAATTGACATGTTATGTAAAAGATAACTACCTTAATGTGTTGGAGATCTATACTGCAAGTAAAGAAGACTGTCCTGGGAGTGTGATCTTATGTTTCTCCTCTACCCTTTTACTGGAAGAGAATCTAAATCTTTCAATTCAACCCCAGTTCATCTTGAACACAGGTGCATTGGCCTGTCTATTATTACTGTGTTTTCATTCTTCTTGTAAGGTGTTATGGATGCCCAGTCCCTTTCTGTTTACAAGTGGCTGAATGTGTTGGTGAGTGAAGCTTTTGCTACCAGAAGTAGCTTCCTTTTGTGGAACAGCTTTGAGTGTGTATGTAAAGCCCCAAGCCCTACCCCTGCCAGGGTTTCCCTAGCATAGTGTAGCCTGGCAAGTAAGGGGCCACTCTGAGTGTATGGGAAAAGTGGCCAGGTTGTGGTAGGTATGCAGAGAGGTGGGGAGCCCTCTGGTCTACTCTTGGTGGTAGAGGAAGTGGAAGAACAGAAGGAGGCACTTTTAATTTTCAGGCCCTGTACACCCCAAAGTCTCTTGTGCTGGAAGTTAATTATCTTGTGTAATTCCTGGGTTAATGTTTAAGCAATCTAAGATTTAAAAAAAATTATTTTTCCCTTACAATTTTATATATATGTTTTATATCAGTTCATGACTAGTATAATGCTATGGGGTGTTTTGTAATAATAAACAAAAGCATTTGTTTTAGAAAAAGATGCATACTCCTTGAATAGGACAGTGCCATTGGGACCCATCATGGTTCCCTAGAAACATTTGGCAAAGTAACTCAGCTTCCTTGGGCCCCTCATTGCCCCCTTTCCCAGCTCTGGAATGTGAGAACTTGACCCTGTCATACACAGCGCTTGGCCTTGTTTTTCAGAGTACTTGACTTCACTCCACAGAGCACTTGGGCTGGATCCTCAGAGCACTTGGCCTTGTCCCTGCTGAGCTCTTGGCCTTGTTTCACAGAGAAGCAACATCAGTAGACACTGTTGCTACTGTGTTCAGCCCACAGTAGGTGATAATTGTGGGCTTCATCTTTGGCCCTTCAGCATATTCACAGACATGTTTTAGCCTGTGTCACAGTTCTCCATGAGGTCACTCTTGGGGACAAGTTTATTCCTGTCAGGTATCAGTTGTGATTATGTTTCACCTCACTCTTCCTCTGTGCCACAGTTCTACATAAGGTCACTGTTGAGGACCAGTTCATTCCTGTCACATAACAGTTGTGATTATGTTTCACCTCACTCTTCCTCTGTGCTCAGTGGAGCAGAGGCCTTGCTGTAGGGTTCACCAGAGGTACCCAGCATCTGCCAAATGAATATCAAGCCCTCCCATTTAACTATATATACATAACTCATTTTTAACAGCAGAGAGCTTATGCCATCTGGTGTTCAACTAGTGTCAGAAGCATATTTCATGAACTGCGCGTGCTTGGTCCTGCAACATATTCATGAAACAAAGGAAAATTACTTGTTTATATAGACCTCACTTAAGGATGTTTAGATAACATGCTAGTGATTTCTTTCCCAAACATAATACCCAAATTCACAATTAATCTTATTTCTACAGAATGCACTTGTAGAAGTAAAGATTGCGGGTACAGAATGCACTTGTAGAAGTAAAGATTGAGGGTAGTGTGACATGTACAACTATGTATTTAGTAGATGCTGCCATGCTGCGTTCCAAAATGTTTGCAAGAATATCTAGCCCTACAGAGGCCTGGCAAGTCTGTTTGCTCCCAGGTGACAGGTATGGTGTATAATTCTGAATCTTTCCACCCTGCATCATCCCTTTGATCCTCCTCAGTTCTAAGAGGCCCACCAGAGTGAGACAATCTTATTACATCATCACTTCCCAGGCTCTGCTGCCATCTTACTGGGTTTGACTGGGTGCTAAGAGTTTTTTATTACCACGGTGGATCTGGGACCCTGAACCTCAGATCCCTTGAGGGAACAGAGGCTCAAGGGCTGCCATGGAGAAGAGCAGGCAAGGGCTCCTCTCAGGGCTGAGTCTCTAGCACTAATCCCCTACTAGTTCTGGGAAAGGAAAGAATAAGGTCAGAGGTTGGGTTCATGCCAATTCTGGAAGGAAAGGGGTTCTCATGGGAATCTTTGCATTGAGAGGAATGTGGTGGGAACTGGGATGGAGGAGAGAGTTGGGGAAGGTGACTCTCCTGGGCTTTTCAACTGTGACAGTACCCTCACCCATAACCCAGCAACCCCTAGCTCTTGAGGCATGCAGGCCTCAGTGGAAGCTGAAGCTCCTTCATGGGTAGTCTGCTGGGAGACTTGGCTCTCAGGGCTGCATTCCTGCCTGGCCCTGCCCTGTCCAGGTTACTCACCTCCAACCCACCCAGCTCTTTTTCTGGGACTTCCAGGTTCCTGCTGCCCTGATCCTCGGGGCAGAAACAGAAGGCACTAGGCAGTGCAAATGGTGGTAATGTTTTAAAGTATCCACCCTTCAACTCATGCTAGCAAGGCCCTACCTGATGACCTGGTCTTTGGGAGATCTGAAGACCTGCAATATGGGAGTCCACAGAAACTAGGGTGTTTCAAAAAACCCACTGTTTGAGGTAAAGAAAACTGTTTGTTTCTCCAGTTGCAGCCAATAGTCACTTGACTGTTGCATCCCTGAAAAACTGTCAGTTTAAACTATGAAACAGCAAACTGCAGTTTGCTTTGTTTCTGGGAAAAGATAGTTTTCACACATAGGCAAGTCTTGAGCTAGCTTTTGGAAGAGGTTGACAGAGGACTTTCCTTTTTTCCATGGAGGTTAGGGAGGAAGCAGAATTATGCATGTAGATTACGTATTTGTATTCTAAGCGATAAAATCCTCTATGCTTCTTTCATAGGTTTCTTGCTAATGTAATAGCAAATATGTGTAAACTTGCTTAACATTTTTTTCCTGTTCTGTTGCTAGGTTTGCTCTCTAAAAAGCTGGTTAATTTAGGCTAAAATCTTCAATTAATGGCTGAGTATTTTCAAAAAGTAACTTTGTAAAATTATGCTCCAATAGCAAAATGATTCACTGAAAGGACTTAAGATGTAGTCTTTGTAGCCAAAAAGCAGCCATTTTGACCCTGCCTTGCTCTGTCATGTTTTTCTTGCAGCTCATTTTAACTTGCCTTAATCACTAGCTAAGGACAGAACTGGTTTCTCAGAGGTAGCTATTGATAATTGTTTTATAACACTTTCCAGCTTGTTTGGTGCCAGTTAGCTTTTCTATTCTAAGTATTTGCATAAGAAACAAGTTAACTTAATCAGCCCTTCATGACCTTTGTGACCTAGGCCCAAACAACATGGTATTAGTAATATGACTGACCCACGCATCTGCTTGCCATCCATCACCTGATGGCTGTACCTGTGCTTACCTGTCCCATTCGTGATGATGAAACAGACCACCACCTAGTCACCTAAATGACCTGCCCCCGGTCAAAGGAAAGACTTAAAAGCATTCAACCTCAAGCAGCCATTGGCCATTGCTTTTCCAAAGGAAAGGTTTAAAAGCATTCAATCTCAAGCAGCCATTGGCCATTGCTTTGCTAAGCTCTTTGAGGTATGGCCATCATGTTTACCATGGGAACTATCCTCATGTATCCAGGTCAGTCCTGAGCATTTCCTTTCCTCCCTGTGGGCACTACCCTCATGTCCAGGTTAGTCTTGCAATTTTCTGGTCCTTCCCACGGGTACTGCCTTCAAATGTCAGGGTTAGTCCTGAGGAGAATTTTCAGTCCTCTCTATGGGCACTGCTCTCATGTGTTTTGGTCAGTCCTGAGAAGAAGCTCTTATTTCTTAAGGACACGAGGGACCATAGAAGGTGGGTTTGCACACTTCCTTCCATTTGCAAGCACAGAACAGGCCTCTAAGCACTTCCTATTTAGCAGTAATTGCATGTCTTTCCTTCATTCCCCACAAATCTCTGAAATTCAGTGTTCTGATATTTCATGCCATAATTTATTTGGAAAATGAAACTGAAACAAAGCTCACCATCCTGTTCCTTGATTGGAATGAAAGGAGATAACCAGAACCTAAGTGGATGGCCAATAAACAAACGTCCATTGATTTCCTACATAGCAGCTAAAAGGTACAGGAATAATTAAAATTTGAACTTTAAAAAACCCTGTTACCATAGGACCTCCAAAATTAAAGTTCTTATGTATACATCTTCTTTTTTCTTCTTTATTGTTGTGTGCAGTGGCTCAGGCCTGCAGTCTCAGCTACTCAGGAGGTCAAGACAAGAGAATCACTTGAGTCCAGGAGGTTGAGACCAGCCTGGGTAACATAGCACGATCCCCATCTCCACAAAAAACAAACAAACAAACAAACAAAAAAACAAGCATGTTAGCTGTCCTTGTGCAGACACCAGGTCTGGAAGAGGCTCGAGGCACCTGTGGTCACCTAATATATTTATTTGGCTTGCATGCCAGCCTGTCTTTTCTCCCTTGTCTCTCACCCTAACCTTTCCAGCAAGCTGCTCCTTCATTAGCAATTCAGGGTATGTTCCCCTCAACTTTGTCAGAGAATCATATAGATATCCTTGCTATCATCTTGGAAATGATACTCTGAGCAAGACAGAAGAAAGTCAAGTGAGGGGAGAACATGGGGGATCAAAAACCTCAAAACCACAGAACATCCTGGAACAAGGCCTGCTGGAGCCTGAGGCACATCTTTAGGTTTGATGGAGAAGAAAAGGGCTTTACCACAGTTTACCCATTGTAAAAATGAGGGGACAGAGTCAGGTCAGTTCTTCCTTCCCATGGACAGACCCATATATTTAAGATTAAAATGGTTTAGTAGTTTTATTTATTTATTATTCTATTTTGCAAAGGTGGGGTCTGGGTCTGTTGTCCAGAATGGAGTGCAGTGGTATGATTATAGCTCACTGCATCCTTGATCTCCTAGCCACAGAACAGGAAAAAAAAATTGCGCTATTAATTTAACATAACACAAATAACAGAGGCATTTATTTGGAATTATTTATTCATCTGCAACATTTACTATTTTGTGTCATAAATACTCATTAAAAGACAGAACTAGCTAACAGTTTCAATTACTAGTAATTACTACTGTTAAGCTTGTTGTGGTGGATCACATATGTAATTTTAGTGTTTTGGAAGCTGAGGTAGGATGATAACTTGAGGCCAGGAGTTTGAGGCCAGCCTGGGTAACGTAGATCCCATATTTACCTTTTTTTTTTTTTTTTTTAGTTAGCTGGACTTGGTACCACTCACCTGTAGTCCTGAAAGGACCAATTTGGAGTTGATATACTCAATGGGCAGCCTTTTTAACATTGCCAGTTCTGTCATGTTTTTCTAGCAGTTCACTTCAATTTATCCTCTAATCACCAGCCAAAGACAGAACCAGCTTCTCAGAGGTAGCTGTTGATAATTGTTTTACAACCCCTTCCCAGCCTGTTTTATACTAATTGGCTCTTCTATTCCAAGTATTTGCATAAGAAACAATTAACTTAATCAGCCCTTGGTGTCCTTTGTGACACAGACCTCATCAACATATCAATAGTCATGTGACTAGCCACCCTTCTGCCTGTCTTCCATCCATCAAGATTATCTTAAGTATTTTCTCAGACAACAGTGGAATTAAATTAAACATGAAGACTAAAAGGAATCTCAAAGTTACACAACTATACAGTGTGTTAAAAACTTAGTCCTTAATTACTCTTGGATAACCAACAATATTGTCAGAAATTTTAAAAAATTATTTGAAACTTATTAAAATAGAGGCACAAAATACAAAAACCTCTGAGATATAACAAAAACAGTGCAAAGAGAAAAGTTTAGGCAGTAGATACCTACATCAAAAAGATACAAAATCTGAAATCAACAACTTAATATCTCACCTCAAGAAACTAAGGGAAACAAATACAATTTATACCCAAGACTATCAGAAGAAAATAAATAAAGATCAGAGAAGAACTAGATGAGAATGAGAGCAAACAATGATACTAAGGATCAATGAATCAAAAATGTGGCTATTTGAAAAAAAAATGCACAGACTGTTAGCCAGGTTAACCAAAGAAAAAGAGAGAACACTCAAATAAATATAATCAGAATTGATAAAAGAGATATTGCAACTGATACTACAGACATACAAAAGATTATCAGAGAGTAATAGGAACATCTCCATAGCAACACATTAGAAAATTAAAAAAAAAAGACAAATTCCAAGAAATATATAACCTCCTAAGATTGAACCCAGAAGAACCAGAAATTCAGTAATGAGTAATGAAGTTGAATCAGTAATGAAATTATTGTCCTACAAAGAAAGCTCCAAACCAGAGAAATGTCAGAGATGAATTTCACCAGTTATTCAAAAAAGAGCTAGTACCAGTTTTACTGAAAATTCCAAACAATTAAGGAGGAAGGAATTCTCAATTCGTTCTGTGAAACTAATATAACCGTGATCCCAAATCAGGTAAGAATAAAACAAACAACAACAAAAAATAAATAAAAATACAGGTCAATATTCCTGATAAACAAAGATGCAAAAAAATCCTCAACGAAATGCTAGCAAACTAAATCTAACAACACATCAAAAATAATTTTCAACTAAGTGGGTTTTATTCCAGGGATGCAAAAGTGGTTTGACATCCACAAATCAATAAATTTGATTCACCCCATAAATTGAATCAAGACAACCAATATGATGATCTTAACATATGCAGAAAAGACATTCATAACATTTACCATCTCTTTATGATAAAAACCTTCAACCATATAGCTAGGCATTGAAGAAGCATATTTCAAAATAATAAAAGCCATATGTGATAAATCCAATCCTAAAATCATACTTAATGAGGAAAAGTTGAAAACATCCCCCTGATAACTGAAAAAAGACAATAATATCTATTCTCCTTACTCTTATTTAACATATTTATAGTACTGGAAGTACTAGCCAGAGCAATCATTTAAAAGAAAGAAATGAAAGGCATCTGAATTGGTAAGGAGGATATAAACTTATCTCGGTTCACTGCTGTTGTATACCCACAAAAACAAACAAAAAAGACCCCTCCAAGAAACTACTAGATCTGTTAAAAAACTATAAAATTTTAGGATACAGAACTTTTTTCTGGTCTCTTCCCCACTACCATAACCTGCTGTTCTAAGGAACTTCTTGATTAATTAAAAATTACTCATAGTTTGGGAAATGTTTGTGAGCAAGATAATAATAGATTCAGACTCAGAACTGTGTGCAGAGATGGTAATTACTGATTTACTTATCAGAAGTTCTATAAGAAAACAAATGTTGATTTTTGCAAAACAATTATTTACTTGGAATATTTCTAGGGTATGCATTTTATGTATAAAAATAATCGTTTGGGAAAAGACTAATTAAGAAGTTTAACTTTTTAGACTGAGAATATGTTTGGAAGCATTGATATTTTAAGAATATTGAGTTTCCAACCCATAATAATGGAATACATTTCCATTTAGTTAGATTTTTAATTTTTTGATTAGTGTTTTAATGTTTTCTGGATATAAATTCTATGTATATTTTGTTAGATTTATAGCTAAGTAATTCATTTTTATGGATGCTCTTGTAAATGTTTTTTTCTTAATTTTAAATTTCAATTGTATATTACTGGTATATCTGAAAACAATTTTTTTATATATTAATATTATACCTTGCATTTTTGTTGTATTAATTTATTATTAATACATTTTTACTGATTCTTTGTGGTTTTCTGCATAGACAATCAAGGTATCTGCAAATTGAAATATTTATTGCTCTATAACCTGAATACTTTTTTACTTGCTTTTTTTAATTTTGCACTACCTAGAACTTCCAATGTGATGTTGAATAGAAATGATGAGAGAAAAATCTCTTGTTCCTTTTTCCATCTTAGTGGGAAAGCATTCAGTTTCTTACCAAGTATATTAGCTATACATTTTTTAGTTTTCTAAATAAAAATTTGTACATTCTTGTCTCTTTCTAGTTTGCTAAGAGATTTTATCATGAGTGGGTGTTAGATCTTATTAAAGGATTTTCTACATCTGTTGATATAATACAATATTTCTTTACTCTGTCGATGTTGTAGATTATATTAATTGATTATCTCTTGCTGCCGTTAGGATTTTTTCTTTTATACCTACTTTGTATAGGTGAATTATTATGAGTTTAGTAGTGGGTCTTTTCATGTCTTCTCTTGCAGGGGTTCTCTGAATCTCTTGTGTTTGAATGGCTACATCACTGATGAGATGAGGGAAGTTTTCTTGGGTAATTTCATAGATTGTTTGTTCCAGGGTGGTCTCTCTCTATCTGCCTCAAGGATTCCAATCAATCTTAGGTTTGGCCTCTTGATATGATCACTCATCCCTTGGAGATTTTGTTCTTTTTTTCTTAAGCTTCTTTTCTATGTTTTTGACAGTTTGGTTTATTTTCATATTTAGATTCTCAAACTCTGAGATTCTTTCTTATGCTTGGTTAATTCTGCTTTCCATGCTCATCAGTTTGTTATTTATTTTACTCACTGTATTTTTTTTTTTTTTGAGTTGGAGTCTCACTCTGTCACCCAGACTGGAGTGTAGTGGCTGCTCCCAGCCACCGCAGCCTCGGTCTGCTTGGCTCCGGTGATCCTTCCACCTCAGCTTTCCAAGTAGTCGGAATTAAAGGCATGCACTACCACGCCTGGCTGATTTTTTGTTTTATTGTAGAGATGAGATCTCGCTGCCCAGGCAGGTCCCGAACCCGCAGGCTCAGGCAATCCACTCACCTCAGCCTCCCAAAGGTGCGGGATTACAGGCTGAGCCACCGAGCCTGGCTACTCACTGCATTCTTTATTGCTGTTATCTCAGTTATCAACTTCATTTTTTTCCTCTTGAATCTCTTCATTTGTATTTATCCTCTCTATTAATATTTTGATATCTGGGTTTGTCATTCGGGGACTCTTCATTGTTTTCATTACAAAGTCTGTATTCTCAGTGGTTGATCTCCCAGGGATCTGTGTGAGACTCATTTTCTTCCTTTGGTTTTTCTTGCTTTGTGTAGGTTTTCCTCCCCAATTTTTAAAAACCTCCTCTTTAATTTTGCTGTTTGGTGATGGTGGGATAGCTTTTACTTGTTTGCTCAGTCTTCTATTCTTCCTTGTGCTGATCCTCTGGTTCTGTTCAATTCTGAAGTTGGACTCAGGTAGTGGGGTGTGATATTTGCAGTTTTGAGATTTAATTGAGAGGGGAGCTGTGATTCAGAAACTGCCAATCCCAGTATCTGCTGACAGGTATGTGGGCCCCTGGAACCAACTTTCCACTGCCTTACAATCTATCCATGCAGCGGGGGTATATGTTTGTCTCCTGAAAGCAAAATGATGTAAGAAAAAGGATGATGAATGGAAAAAGGAAGGAGGAAGACAAAAGGAAGGAGGGAGAGAAGAAGAGAAAAACCAGGCAAGTATACCAACTAATGAATAAACAGAGAAACAAACACAGACAGACAACCTGTGGGGAGGAAAACCTACACAAATCAAGAAAAACCAAAGGAAGAAAATGGGTCTTACACAGATCCCTGGGAGAGTCTCACTCTGTCACCCAGACTGGAGTGTAGTGGCTGCTCCCGGCCACCGCAGCCTCAACCTGCTGGGCTCCGGCAATCCTTCTGCCTCAGCCTTCGAAGTAGCTGAGACTACAGGCACGTGCTACCACGCCTGGCTAATATTTTTGATTTATTGTAGAGATGAAGTCTCACCAAGTTGCCCAGGCGGGTCTCGAACCCACAGGCTCAGGCAATCTACAAACCTCAGCCTCCCAAGGCATGGGATTAAAGGCTGAGCCACCAAGCCCGGCTTCCTTTTTTATTCTTTTTAATATCATGTTATAAGCATAGGTATCCCCTCTTTCATTTATGACATTGGTAATTTGTGTCTTCTTTGTGTTTTTGGTTAGTCTGGCTAGAGGTTTATATATTTTACTATCTTTTCACATAATTTTTCTTTTGGTTTTGTTTCTTTTTCAATTTTTTTTGTTTTAATGTTATTTATTTTTGCTCTGTCATTTCTTATTTTTTTAATTTTGCCAGCATTTAGCTTGTATTACTCTACTTTTTCTAAATCCCTAAGGTAAATTCTTAGGCTATTGGAGCATTAACTTTTCACTTCAAGTTTTAATTCTTTAGGTTAATAGTTTTTCATTAGTGAATTCTGGGTTTATTTGCACAAATTGAAATAATATATTTGTAAGAATAAAATAATAAAATTGTTAAGGAGGAAAAATGTTTTCACCACCCATTATTTTATGTGCGTTACCTTTTTCTGTAAGGTGAAAAAAAGTTGAGCATGAGAATAATAATAATAACTTGTATTTAATTATGCATTCATTTTATGCAGGGTTTAATAAAAAACTATTTGCATGTTAAGAATGACAAAGTAAGCTGGGCTCAGTGGCTCAGCCTGTAATCCCGCACTTTGAGAGGCTGAGGTGAGTGAATTGCCTGAGCCCGGGGGTTCGAGACCCACCTGGGCAACTTGGCGAGACCTCATCTCTACAATAATAATAAAAAAAATCAGCCGGGCATGGTAGCGCATGCTTCTAATTCTGGCTACTCGGAAGGCTGAGGCCGAAGGATCACCCAAGCCCAGCAGGTCGAGGCTGCAGTGGCCGGGAGTGGCCACTGCACTCCAGTCTGGGCAACTGAGTGAGACTCCAACTCAAAAAAAACCCCAAAAATGGCAAAGTAATATTAGAGGGCTTATAAAACTAACTATCTAGTGCCAGAATACTGGCAAATTATAGAACAATAATTAAAATTCAAGTTTTTATACTAAAGAATATACTCTCAGCCACTGTACTATAATGGAGACAGCATTTCAGCAGACATGTTTTAGGTCCTTGAACGCTTTTATCTATCATGGACATTAAAGAACATATTGGAAGTATTTTATTGAACCATATAATATATACAGAGTGGATACTTCTATTTTTATCTTTCCTTGATTCTATAACATGAAAATATGTATTCATATTCTAACAGAATCATTTATGTGGTTTATTTTCTAGTAATGTAATTTTATGTAATGCTAAACATTTTATGTAATGATGAAAATAGAACTGTGGTAGTGTGAATAATGTACCCTACACAAAATGTCCATGCTTTAAGCCACAGAACCTGTAAGTATGCTATCTTACATGGAGAACAGGACACTGTGAGTGTAACCAAGTAAAGGGTATTGAGATAGAGTGTGTACTCTGTGCTCTTTATCCAAATGGGACCTAAATATCACAAGTGGTCTTGTTAGAGTGAGGCAGGCTAATCAGAAGTAGGAGACTGGATCAATGTAAAAAAGTAGCCATAAATCAAGAAATATGGGCAAACCCTAGATGCTGCACAGAGCAAGAAATTAGATTCTCCCCTGAAGCTTCTAGAGGGAATTCAACTTTGCTGTCTACTTAGACTTATGACTTCCAGAGCTATAAAGGAAAAATTCTGTCTTGTTTTTAAACCACTAAGTATGAAGTACTAAATACAAACCATATTTTTACAGTCTCAATGGGAAACTAATACACAATTGCAGTGGAAGACAATTTTCTTTGTCAATGTCTTGAGGTAATGCATATTATTTACATGATTTCCACATCTGAGTATGAGGGAGAAGCCCCCAAATGGAGTTTATTTATTAAAAATTGTGTATTTATTCTTACGTGTGTAAACTCAGTTATCTTCAAAATACTCTCCATTTAATGCAATACACTTACTGAGAAGTTTTTCCACTGCTCAAAATAGTTTTTGAGCTTGTCAGTTTGGATGACTTTTAGTACTTCTGTTGTTTTTTGGTTTTACCTCTTCCACATCAACAAAATGTTTCCCTTTGAGGACTTTTTATCATCCAGAGAAAGAAACTGTTTTTCAGGGCAAGATCAGGTGAATAGAGAGAGTGGGCAGAGGGGGCATCATGTGATTCTTGATGAAAACTGCTGAACACTCAGAGCATGTAGGCAGGTCATTCATTTAAATTACCCATCAAAAAATGGGAAATCATGTTGAAACAATCACTTAATAATAATATAATAATAATAACTGAAGCTAAATGCAGTTTCTCACCACAACACTAGTTCGTACACTAATTACCATGGGTTCCTAGAACATTTTCCTAATGGGGAAAGCCTGTACTGCATAAAAGGGGCCTGCTCTGCAAAAAATAATTCTGGTTGTTTTGGGTCCCCCTCATATGTAGAAAAGGGGTAGAGTAACTACAAAATGATGTTTGAAATGCACATTGCAATAATACATATTACAAATTGAAGATAATTGAAAACTTATTGCTGCTGTAACTTCTCTTTCTAATACAGCCATAGCAATTACACCCTACCTAACATTATTTCAAAATCTATTCTGGATTATTATAAAAATTAGTCTAGAATTAAGAGAGAGAGAGAGAGAGAGAGAGAGAGAGAGAGATCTTAATTCTCAATTAGTAAACTATTTCAATGAATTATTGTAGTATTTGATTTTAGCTCCTCTATTTTCAGTATTTTACACAACTTTCCCATCTACTAGAAAGGGAAGACTGGAGATTCCAAGACGGTAACAGAAACGGTCAGAGTGCATGAGTCTCTGCATAAATGATTGGACACAAGAGTGAATATACATGCTATGACTTGGCAAATGGGTGTGCAGATGTCTGATTGAATGGAGATGTGGGAACAAGCAGCCTGAGCTCTACTGCTGAGGCAGCTGCCTCCTGTTGCTACTTGAACCTCAGTATACTCTATGACCTGGAGGGCAGGCACTATGTCTGCAACACTATCTGGAAAAGTGCATTGCCAGACACTGCAGCCTTTGTTACCTGGTAGGACACTGGCAGTGGGAACTGTGGAGGAAATACACCAGAGGAGTGCATCATCAGGTGCTAGTTGAGGACTAGATGCAGAGACATCCCTATTGCCTTTGTCCAGGTACCTGGGTGGAGATAGGCTCTGGCCTGTTCATGTGAATAGCAGAGTTACTCCCTCAGACTGAAGAGTGAATTCAGTATCTCTCTGAGGCCGATCACTGTCAACCCAGAGAGGATAACCTGCATGCAATAACCCCAGAGGGACAGGCCCAGTGAGGAGACACAGACACTTCATCCCCCAACTTAAGCTTTTGCAGTCTATGGCTACAACCTGAGATGAAGAACTCAGTCACAGCCCATAGTGGAAGAGTGGCAGTAGTTTTTGAATCTTAGCACACCCTAACACACCTTATCCAAATCTCAAAATTGCAAAAGGATAGGACAGCTCCCCACCTCCAACCTAGTTTTGAAATCTAAGTAATCCAGAGACTTTACCAAAAGAACACTTGGGGATTATGCAGAAAGAAGCAAAAACTACTCTCTCTTTCTCAGAGCAACAGAAGCACAGAGAAAAGAAAAACCCACTGCAAAAGAAGAGAAATCAAAGAAAAAACACGGGTCCACAAAGTCCAAAAAGGATAATGAATGAAAATACAGACTTCAGAATTTAAACAATGAAGAGCTTCCATATTGACTGAACTCAAACCACAGATGCAGAGATCAAAGAATGGTTGGAAAAAATAAATAGAAACCAAGAAAAGCAAGCAAAAACATGAAAGAATTAAGGAAGATGCAAACTATAAATAATACAGTAAATGAAATTAAAAAAATAAACTGACAAGTAGGGAAAACAGAGTTAACAAGGCAGAAGGAAAAAATCTCAGAGCTTGAAGACCAAAATACAGAACTAACCCAATCTGTTAAAAACATAGAAAAGAAGCTTAAAAAGATGAAACAAAGTCTCCAGGAGATGTGAGAATTTATTAAGACACCAAGCATATGTCTGATAGGAATCCCTGAAGTAGATAAGGAAATGAGAGCATTTTGAAACAAAAATTTCATGAGGTTCTTCAAGAAAACTCTCCACATCTCTTCACGGATGCAGCCATCCAAAAACAAAAGATTCAGAGACCTCCAACAAGGCATCGAATGAGAAGACCAACTCCTCAACACATAGTAATTCACTTACACAAAACAGGTATTAAAGAAAAAATTCTAAATGCAGCAAGAGAGAAAGGTCATACTACCTACTGGGGAAGATCAATTAGAATAGCGGCAAACATCTACAGAAACACAACAGGCTAGAAGAGACTGGACTCCAATCTTCAAATTTCTCAAAGAAAAAAAACACCAATGAAGGATTTCCTACCCTACTAAGATAAGCTTGATCAGTGATGGAGAATTAAAATATTTCCCAGACATTCAATCCTGAGAGTTTAAGCTGCCTCCTGATCAGCTTTAATAGAGATGCTTTAAAAAGTAATGATCACAGAAAAGAAAAAGAAAAATGACCACTCTTCCCAATAATACAGAAAAAGATAGAAAACACATATGTATATCTAGCCAAAATTTAAAAGAAAACAAACAAACAAAACAACAGCAACAACAATAACAAGCTCTGTAAGAAGCTCATGACAGGGATAAACTCTCATCTCTCAATAATCATTCTGAAAGTGAATGGACTAAATACACCAGTGAAAAGACAATGGCAATGGCAAACTAGATTTAAAAAAATATATATGATGCAAAAATATGCTGTCTCCAGAGGACTCATCTCAGCAGAATGGACACTCATAGACTCAAAGAGAATGAAAAATTTTCAGGTGAATGGAACACAAAAGAAAGCAGAAGTCCCAATCTTAATATCAGACAAAATAATCTTTAAGCTATCAAAAATTTAAAAATATAAGAAGGTCACTACAAAATGATAAAAGGTTCAATCCATCAACAAGGAATATCCATCCTAAACATACATACACCCAGCATAGGAGCACCAACTTTTATTAAGCACCTTCTAGGTAAACTTTAAAAGGATATTGACTCTAACACTATCATAGCTAGGTATTTAAGTACCACACTAACAACCCTAGATAGATAATCAAGGCAAAAAAAAAAACAAAAAACAGCAAGGAGATCCAGAATCTTAACTTGATGCTTAACCAAATGGATTTAATAGATACCTACAGAACACTTCACCCAACAACCATGGAGTATATATACATTCTACTCATTACCACAAGGACATACTCTAAGTTTGACCTCATTTTGGGGCATAAATTAAGCTACAAATTTCATAACATTGAAATACTGCTGTGCACCTTCTCAGCCCACAGTGAAATGAAAATAAATATCAACACCAACAAAGCTCTCTCCAAACCCACAAAGACCAGAAAACTAAACAGCATGGTGCTGAGCAACTCCTGGGTCAACATGGAAATCAAAGTAGAAATTAAAAGTTTTCTATAAATAAATAAAAAGATTCATCTTACCAAAACCTCTTGGATGCCATGGAGTCAGTACTGACAGGAGAATTCATTTATTTATGAACACACATAAAAAAAATGGAAACATCAAAAGTAAACAGCTTAACAAATCACCTAAGGGAACTAGAAAGACAAGGCCACCAAAACACTAACTTCAGTAGGAGAATTCAGATCATCAAAGTAAAAGGCCAGATACAGGACACAGAAGACAAAAATATCATAGAAAATAAATCAACAAAACAAAATGCTGGTTCTTTGAGAGGATAAACAAGATTGATGGGCCCCTAGCCAGACTGACCAAGAAAAAGAATGAAAAAGCCCAAATAAACACAATCAGAAATGCAAAAGATTAAATCACAACAGACCCAGAAAAAATGCAAAAATTTATCAGTGATTACTATGCACATCTGTGTGGAAACAAACTCAAAAACCTAAATGAAATGGAGGACTTTCTGACATCACACAACCTCCAAAGGTTGAAACAAGAAGAAATTAAGACATCAAATAGACCAATAAAAACCCAGGTAATTGACTCTATTATAAGAAAATTACCTATGAAAAAAAAGTCCTAGACCAGATTGCTTTCCAGCAGAGTTCTATAAAACATACAAGAAGGAGTTGATACCAATCCTATTGAAAGCATTTCAATCAAGGCCAGGTTTGGTGGCTCAGACTGTAATTCCAGCACTTTGGGAGACTGCATTGAGAGGATTGCCTGAATCTAGGGGTTTGAGACCAGCCTGGGCAACTTGGTGAGACCTCTTCTCTACAGTAAAACACAAAAACTAGCCAGATGTGGTGGCATGCATCTGTAGTTCCAGCTACTTGGAAGGCTGAGTCAGAAGGATCCCTTAAGCCCAGCAGGTAGAGGCTGTGGTGGCCATGAGTATGCCACTGCACTGTAGTCTGGGTGACAAAAGAAGAAAGTATCCCTAGCAATCGAGAAAGATGGAACTGTCTCCAAATCATTTTATGAAGCTAACATCAAACTGATACTCAAACAGAATAAATATCCAACAAAGAAAGAGAACTACAGGCCAATATCCATGATGAATATAGATGCAAAAATACTCAACAGGATTCTAGCAAATTGGATACAACATATCTCAAAAATCATCCACCATGACCAAGTAGGGTTCATTCTCGGGATTCAGGGCTGGTTCAACATCCATAAGACTATAAATGTAATTAAATGCATCAACAGATGTAAAAACAAGGACCACATGATTATATCATTAGATGCAGAAAAAGCTTTTGATAAAATCCAGCTTTCCTTATTGATTAAGACCCTTGAGCCCCCAGGCATAGAGGGAACATACCTCAAAATACTAAGAGATATCCATGATAAACTCACAGTCAACATATTGCTATACAGAAAGAAATTGAAAGCATTTTTCCTGAAAACTGGAGCAAGATAAGACTGCCCACTTTCACCTCTATTCAACATAGTGCTAGAAGTCCTAACTAGAGTAATCAAACAAGAGAAGGAAATCAGGGGTATCCAAATAGGAAAAAAGGAAATCACTTTATCCCTCTTTGCTGACTATTTGGTATACCTTGAAAATCTAAGAGAATCTGTCAAAAACCTTCTTGCACATATAAAGGATTTTAGCAAAGTCTCAGGGTACAAAATAAATGTGCAAAAGACAGTCACATTCTTGTACAAGAACAACCAACAGTCAGGGAACCAAATAAAAAGCACAATACCATTCACAATAGCCAAAAAAAAAAAAAAGCCTCATCATTTTCCATGCTCATGGATTGGAAGAAGTAACATTGTTAAGATGGCCATCCTACCAAAGACAATTTATAAATTTACTGCAATAACCATTAAATTACCAGCATCATTCTTCTCAGACCTGGAAATTATAATACAGAAATTCATACAAAAAACATAAATGACCACGATAAGCCAAAACAATCCTCAGTAAAAGAAACAGAGTGGGAGGTATCATACTTCCAAACTTTAAACTGAATTATAAGGCCACAATAATCAAAACAGCCTGGTACTGGTACAAGAGCAGGCATATAAAACAATGGAACAACAGAGATTCTGGTAGCAAAACCTCAATTTCTCAGCCAACTCATTTTCAACAAAGCCTCCACTATCAAGCAATGGGGTGTTGAGAACCTATTCAACAAATGGTGCTGGGAAACTGACTGACCACATGCAGAAAATTAAAACATGATGCCTGCCTATCACCATATATAGCAATCAACTCTAAATGAATCAAAGACCTAAATGTAAAACCTCAAACTATAAGATCCTTTGAAAATGCAGGAGATACCCTTATGGAAACTGGAACTGAAATCCAATTCTTGGTCAAAACCCCAAATGCTCATGGTATAAGAGCTAAGATTGATAAGTGGGATCTCATCAAATTGAAAATCTTCTGCAAAGCAAAATAAATCATCAAGCATGGGAAGACACGTGTTACTGTTATATCTCATAGATTGCAACAGGGAGAAAGTTGATCTCAGGTAAATATTTGTTGAAATATGTGAACTTATAGTAAAGAGTTCTAAAAATATTTTATGAGAACATTAATATTGTCTTTACTCCATAGGCTATAGTAGTAAAAATGTTAAAGCATGTCAAGAAGTGACTATAAAAACTATAATTTATCTCGATACTAACATGTCGGGCACTTATAAAATATGCACAAAACCTAATCAATGTAATTTTTGAGATTAAAAAGTTTTAAAAATTATGCAACATTCCAAGCATGCTATTTGTAACTATTGAATAAAATATATACTTTTTATTTATCTGGATGCAGGCTGTTAATTCTAGCATTTAATTTTGTGAAAATACTCCTAACGTTTCTTTAACTATCTGATTCTTCCCAACTTCATTGCTACCCTTGAAGCTTTGTTTCATTATTTGTTGAGACATTTTGAACAAGACTCTCAGAATACAGAGGAAAAAATAAAAATCTTCATCTGCTTTTATGAGAAGGGTGAGTCTGAAAGAATTTATAACTTGCTATGTGAAAGATAACATGCTTAACATTTTTACATGTTTATTGCATTAAAAAGTCTTTTTTTTTTGTCAAGTAGACATTTTATATGAAATAGGCACTCAGTCTATTCATAAAACTAATGGTGACGGAAACAGGAATATAGGGTGAGGTAAGGGCCAAAACAGAGATTCATTCATGGTTTTTAGTTCACAGAAACTGATAGCCTAAAACAAATTTGGCCTGGAAAAATACTTCCTGTATAGTGGAATATATCAGGGAAAACTAGCAGTTTAAGAAAATTCAAAAGAGTACAACAATCGCCCTTTGTAGACCTGCAACATTTTGTAGACTTGAAACTTTCTGTTATGTAAGAGTTGTTTATGATCTTAACCCTTTACACATAATTATCTAAAAATAATGTATAAAATAATTTCAAATTGATATGTTTGAACTTAAGAATAATTATAGCTATAATTAAATAGACTCTGCTTATTTTTTGTTAGGCATTAGTAATCAAATGTCTAGGGAAAACTGTTACTTTTTAAACAAAATTATCCAAAGTTAATGTTATATTATTCATAATACTAGCTAATCAAAAATATTTAAATAGTACATTTTAAAAACACATTTCAGATAAATGACAGTATTCTAAGAAACTATTTTTTTGTGTGTGTGAAGAATAAACACAATCAAAATTAACATCAGTGTGGAAAAACACATTAACATTTTTTATAAATATATGTTAAACATCTTTAATTCCCGATATTCTAATTCTGGAAATGTACTGGATTATAAACTGAGAAATGAGAGGAATGTCTGAACTGATGGAGTATTTTTCTTGCCCTCATCTTTTCCCCAATTAGTCTTCAGTATTATCAAGTGATCATGATTGTCTTTATCCTCTTGTCTCCCTTCTTCTTGATCAAGAGTATCAAGATATTCATCTCCTGTGCACAGGCAAGTTTTATTTACATAAAAACAATGTGAATCATGACACCAGGGAGCTGTGCATCTCCACAAATTCTGCCTTTGTTTAACCCTTATCCTAATGAAAAAGAAAAGGATATTAAGCACTGTGGATAAATGAGAGAAGGAAATTGAATATATTTTATTATCTCGTATCTCAAAGATATACTTAACATGTTTACATGTTTATTGCATGAAACAATTTAACCTTTTTAACAGCTTTAAGAGATAAATATTATCACTTTACAGAGAGGAATACTGAATCTCAGTTTAAGTAATGCCGAAGGTTACATAGTTAGAAAGTGAAAACAAACACACACACACAAAAACAGAATCTGTATATGATTAATTCCAAACACTCTATGGCTCCTACCACCTGAAGCTGACCAATACATTTCTATCAGATTTAACTGACTATGGAGCCAATGTATCATATTTTTTTCCAAAAACATAAGGTAATTTTTTCCTGACATGTGCTTTGGGTTTTGCACAATTTCTATGTATTTTCCTTACTTTGAAATATTATTCTTCAGAAAAAAACCTAAATATTGATATTCATCAATTATTTACAGTATACACAAGTCCTAAAATTCCTTTGTATAAACCTAGAATATAAGTAAAGATTAATGAATTGGTTCAGTTTTGTTTTAGCAAATAGAGGTACATTGCTGGTTTTCAAAAATCATTACTAATCTTGATTTTAAGCTCATTACAATAAAAAAGATTTTATTTTTCTAATGAAATAGCCACATTTATAATTTAAAAACAATTTAATAAGTTACACTGAGTACTTGAAATAGTGTCCCAAATGTAATTTATTTTTTCAATGAAGGGCTATAATCTGAGGTTTTTCAGTATGCTATTAAATATAAATACTATTTTTAATAAACATCAACTTAATCCTCTGAATTAAAAATGTATTGTAAACAAACTACTATTCCTAAGAAGATTAAAATTCCCTAAAATATTGCTATTCAAGGACTTTATAACTACTGAATCACTTCTTTAATTGTGCTTTTCACATTCCCACTTACTTTAAAGCTCCTCTTGTCTCCTTATTTCTAATTACCATATGAGCAACACTTTCCAGAAATTTTCTTCTTGTTTTATTGATCTTTACACTTTATCCATGCCAATCAAACATTTAAATCATTTTTAGGCTGCATTGTCAGCTTCTACACATTTCTGTTAGAGTTAGACATTATTCTAATTGGCCTGTCTGAAGACTCATATTATTTAAGCTTTCTTTGGTTTTCTTTGTTACTCCATCACATTTTCAGTGATTTCATGAGTTTTATTTCCCAATCCTCAAGTACTACCTCTGGATCTTTTAATTTCAACAGATATCTTCACTTAATGCTCATCTGATGGCACTCTGTCATGTGAAAGAATCTTCACTTTAGAACACAGTGCCCACTACTTTGGCTTTGTATGAATAAAATGCCAACAAAATCATCTGAGAAAAATAAAAAGTATTACATTCTGTTTGTAAATTATTTTCTTAAAGAGATGCACTTCATGCCACATGCAACTTGTATATTATTATTTTGATTCTATTTTGTATTCTACTCTAAAGATGTTGCCTCATGATTCTAATATCTTGTATTATCACTTTTCTTCTCTCTTTATAGATTACTTCTTTTTTGCTTTCTGTGCAGGTAATAATTAGAAAAAATAGGTTCAAATTTTTGCTTCAGTAAACCACATCCTATCAGTGACTATCTTATTTCTTCTTCCTCACCATGAGTTTTTCACCACCCACATTATGGGGTAGGTAAAAATGGAATTTATTTATAAAAAACTGTGTATTTATTTTTATCTGTTTAAACTTCAGTCATCTTCAAGGTACTCTCTATTTGATACAATACATTTACTGAGGTGCTTTTTCCACTGCTCAAAACAGTTTTTAAACTCATCAATTTTGATTGTTGGAAGCCGGCCATGGAGGCCCACTGAACATTAGGGATCAGGAAGGGCTGTTGACCCCGAGACCACTAGGATGCGTTCGGGAGCTATTGACCCCATTTCCTCCCCCTTTCTACTCATCACTAAACAGATTAAGCTCCTGTGAACTCAAAACATAAAAACTCTGAGACCGGGATGAACACAAGCTAACTTTAGAAGCTCATTGCTCCCATTCTTCCACAAACTGCAGTTTTGGTTTTCACACAACTTATAATTCAAACTCGGGTCACATCTAAGAGTCTTGTATTGGTCACAGGCTTCTGGGTCATGATCTTAGGATTTATTGAAGTTGAACAAATGGATTAAGGTTTCATCTATTAGGTTATGGGATTATACCTGAAAGAACATCCGGTGGGTGGGGAATGCCCTTCACACACCCGACTGTGTATAAAAGACCAGTTGTAATTCCCATTAAATGGCTTCTGCACTAAACTGTGGTCCAGTCTCTTTCTTTCTCTTTCTCTCTCTCTCTCTTTCTCTCTTTCTTCTTCTCCCCAATCACCAACGCTGTCTCCACCTTTGGGGTACCCTGAACCCAGCTGGAGCTGGACTCTGGCAAGTGGCGCCTGAATGTGGGACCTCAAGGTAAGCTTTCTTTTTCTTTTTTGGGATGGATAGGACCTCGCCAAGGGTGCCACAGACCACTTTGTGGAGACAGGCAGAGAAAGGAAGGGTGAGCAGTTTAAGAGCTGTGATAGAATCATGGGCCAGAGTGAATCTAAAGAAAGGAACATGTCTACTAGTATTTTGTACATATTGTCCGATAGAGGAACCAATTGGCTTGCCTCTTGCATTTTGTATGCCTTATCTCTATGGAATATTATATGGGATGTTTTAAACCCACAGTACGATTCCTCCAAATTCCGGCCAAAAATAAAGGCACTCCCCTGCTGGCCATAACCTCGGTGCCTCCTTTAGACAATGAATTTTTCACTGAGGAGGAAATAGAGTTGGAGGAGGAAGGGATTGGGTATCATAACTGAAAAAAATCTTGCTAATGTTGCCAAGGCACCTCCTCCCATACCCTTTACTAGAAATAAGGTGAAAACACCAAAATTCACACCTGGGTATGTGTCTCCAGCCAATGTAGGTATGCAGGGAGCCAGAAAAAAGGCAGAAGATGAGGGAGATTTTACCTTGTCTTCTTGCTTTCCAGTAATTTATATGGAAGAAGGCACAGTAAACGAGGCACCTCACTGGGAGCCGCTACCATATAAATTGATTAAGGAACTTAAAGAGGCTTGTACTCAGTATGGTCCTATGGCTCCTCATACTATTACTATTATGGAACAATTTGCCACTCGCTGGATGACACCACAAGATTGGCGACAACTTGCTAAAAGCTGTTTGTCAGGAGGAGCCTATTTACTATGGACAACTGAATTTGAAGATCAGGTAAGGATCCAGAAGGCTGCTAACCAGCAGAGGGATCCAAATCAGTTTCATATTTCTAGCAATGTGCTGTTAGGAAGAGGATTATATGAGTCAGTTGACAGTCAACTAATCTTACCCAAGGAAGTTTTACTCTGGGTAAATTCTTGTGCAAGTGAGGCTTGGAAGAAGTTACCTATTAATTCTACTCAGACTACCTCACTATCTTATCTTAAGCAGCAAACAGATGAAACTTAAAAGAAGTTTCTCTCTAGACTTACAACAGCAATAAATAGAGTAGTCTGTAATGCAGAAGCAGCAAACATCCTTATTAAATGGTTGGCTTTTGAGAATGCTAACAGTACTTGCCAAACTTTGATTAGACCGATTAGAAGAACAGGACAATTAACTGATTATATCAGGCAGTGTGCTGATATTAACCCTGCCATTATGCAGAGTATGGCAATAGCCGCCACCTTGAAGGGAGAAACTTATGCACAATTTGTGCAGGGAATGCAAAATGGTAACAATAAATCAAAAAACAACTTGTTTTTAAAACAGCTTGTTATAACTGTGGGCAGTCTGGCCATATTAGTAGGAACTGCCCAACTAAACAAGGGTTGCAGGAAGACCTGATGCAACAGTCTAATGAGAGCTCTCTACCAAAGTCACTGTGTCCTAGGTGTCAGAAAGGATTTCATTGAGTTAGGGATTGCAAATCGAAATTTCATAAAAATAGTACTCTGTTAACTAAACAATGATCTACGGTGCCGATTCCAGGAAATGGGCAGAGGGGCCAGCAACAACAGGGGCAGCTTCCAGCATGAACCCATTTGTTCCCTTTGTCCCATCTCAGAACTCATCAGAGCCACCCCAGGGAGCACAGGACTGGACCTCTGTTCCTCCACCACAACAATATTAACTCCAGATGTTCCAGTTTCCCCAATTCCAATGGGACTGAAGGGCCCTCTCCCGGATGGAATAGTGGGTATAATATTAGGAAGAAGTCCCTTGTCTCTACAAGGAGTTTCTGTGATTCCTGGAGTGGTGGACTCTGACTACACAGGGGAAATCCAGGTAATTGTTGCTCCCCCTAGCAAAACTGTACAATTTTATGAAGGTCAAAGAATAGCTCAGTTACTACTCTTACCCTATCATAAAATGGACAAATCTCTAACCGACAAACCCAGGGATGACTCTGGAATTGGCTCAAGCAATTTTGCTTTCTGGGTTCAGGAAATTACTAACTCCAGACCTCTAAAAGCTTTATATATTTAGGGAGTTAAAATTAAAGGCCTGCTAGATACAGGGGCTGATGTTTCTTGTATTACTGGGAAAGACTGGCCGTCCTCCTGGCCAACACAAATAGCCCCATCAGGACTCATTGGTATTGGTCAAGCGCCCTCTGTAGCCAAAAGTTCTCAAGTCTTAAATTGGACAGATAATAAAACTTCAGGAACCTTTTGTCCCTACATCATCCCTTCCATCCCCATTACACTTTGGGGACGCAATATTCTTGCTCAAATGGGCATGCTTCTGTATAGTCCAGATGACAAGGTGTCAGCGCAAGCGCTACAAATAGGATGTGATCACTTAAAGGGGCTTGGAAGGAACAGACAGGGCATAAAAGACCTGTTCAGGTTGTAGAGAGGAAAGACGGGTCTGGTATTGGCTTTTCAAATTTGCCCTAGGGGCTATTGTCCCTGAGGCTACTGATCCAATTACCTGGAAAGATGGTAAACTAGTTTGGGTGGAAAAATGCCCATGCCCTCAGAGAAACTTAAGGCAGCAAGAGAATTAATTCAACAACAGTTGGAGGCTGTCCATATAGAGGCTTCTACCAGTCCTTGGAATACTCCTATATTTGTTATAAAAAAGAAATCTGGAAAATGGAGACTTTTACAGGATCTAAGAGCCATTAATGCCACCATGGAGGCTGTGGGTGCATTGCAGCCTGGGCTGCCATCTCTGGTTGCTCACAGGATGCGTCAACTCCTGTTTGGATTCCTGATTGATTTATTTGAAATGCCCCTGCTAACCTAAAGACTGAAACGGGTGGCATGGACCCTGTAGACTCAAAGGAATAGATGTGGAGCAATGCCTATCAACCATTACATGCTGAACAGGATTTGCAACACTTGGCTAAACAAGAATGGCAACATCCACCCTGCCAGCCAGAGGAAGGAGGAATACTGACACACCAGATGAGAGAACTTTCATTGCAGAACTAAAACTTCCCTCTCAGATTATCCCAAAATCAAGACAACACACTATCAGATGCTGTCTAAAAACTATAACAATGTCTTCAGCCTCTGTCATTCCCAATTACCAGCATGGGAGCAAATAGAATTTCTGGCAGAAGAAGTAGAGATATGGTAACTTCACAACATGCTAAAAATGTAAACAAAATAAGGGTTTTCACTTCCTTTGTCCTCTCCTATTCCTCCTATAATTCCAATTCCTGCTTTCCCTACTACTCTTGTTTTTTGTAATCTGTTCTGTGAGTCCCTTCTCTTTATCTGGGAAGGAAGGGCAGGTGTCTATGGCTGTGGTGCCTAGCTCTGACTCAGTCTTTCTCTTTAACCTTCAGAGAAGGGGCAGGTGCCAAAGGCCATGGCACCTGTCCCCAGCCTCCAGTCTTTCTCTTTTACCTTCTGAGAAGGGGCGGGTGCCAAAGGTCACGGCACCTAACCCCAGCCTCCAGACTTCTCATTCCCCTTTTTTTCCACCCACATGTCTCTTCTCAAGTGGGTGGCTCAGACAAAGGACTTATGAAGGAAGATCTTGTTCACCTCCCATTTGTTTCTAACAACACTGAGAAGGACTGGCTAATCATTTAACGAGATTCGATTCTGGATATCCAATATGGAGAGATTGTATTTATGACTCTAAAGTGGACTATTTTTTACCCTGTGTAAAACTTGACCTTATACTTCAAGGCTAGATGGGGAAAATCCCATCTCTGCTAGATGGCCTATTAATGAATGTGTACCTCCAGTGTTAACATTGACCATAAAACGTCAAAATGATGTTTATAATTTGTCTTGTAAATAAGTATATTAACTAATTGTTTAACTGATGTTTCTTATAAGGGATTTGTTGTTCTCAGACAGCCTCTTGTGAATATGGTTTTAAAACACTGTTGGAAAAGATTTTTGGAGTTATAGCCTTAATAGCTACTTTTCAGCTGTGGCATTACCCAAGGAAGTTCATACAGCTACATTTGCTGATCAGCTATCTAAAAACATTTCTATTGCCATAACTATTCAGGAAATCATAAACCAGAAGTTAGAAAATAAGGTTAATGTTTTAGCTGTAGGGTAAGAACTTGTGACCTTAAAAATAAAATTGGCTCTCCAATGTCACTCTGAGTTTAAACCTGTCCATACTTGAGACAAAGTAACTTGGAATTTGGAACCATTCAGACCTGAGTATAGACCTTACTAAATTACATCAAGAAATTCAGGCATCATTTGCTAACCAAAAATCATTAATGTCTATACACATCAATGTGGACATTTGCAGAGCAGTGATTCTTTTGTTGTTGTGTTTACTCCCAATCATCTTCAGAGTGCAAAAGAAGAGCAATAAGGAGTTTCATGGTTTCATGCTAAAAAATAAAAACGGGGGAGATGTTGGGAGCTGGCCACGGAGGCCCACTGAGCATTAGGGATCAGGAAGGGCCATTGACCCCAAGACCACT